>NW_024340849.1:20210752-20285093 GCF_902729225.1 Pteropus medius
GAAGGAAGGAAGGAAGGGAGGAAGGAAGGAAGGAAAGGAAGAAGGAAGGTAGAAAGGCTACATAAACGTATCTATTAAAATATTGTTTCTTCTATAAAGCGTTTCCATGGCACCCCCATGGGTGATGCCCCCATCTCCAAGGGCAATGTGAGATTAAGATGCGGGTACAGTGATGTTTTTTAACCTTTTGTTAACCCATGCCCTCCTCTGATAGTTCAACATTCTCATTTCCTCCAGAGATCATTCTCAGGTCCCCTAGGGTGGAAGGGCATCTTCCTCAACTTGAGAATCTCTATCTTCAGCAATTTTTCACCAACGAAAAATTTCCCCCAAACTTTAATTTTTTTTCGTAGTTTACATTTTTTTAAAATTAGATTTTAAGAATATGCTCAAAATAAAATTGTTATAATATCAAGTCTTCACTTTCAACCCACATGCCCCCTAGACCCTCTAAGGCAGCTTTCCTCCTGGAGAGCCACTGGTCTAAGGCCCCGTGTGGTCACTGGCAGAGACCAGACAAGGGCAGCAAGCAAACCACAGTGCTCGGCGGGCTTGAGACACGCTGCAGCATTTGCCTTGTTGCCCGCTTCATGAACCGATGGTTATAGTGGTGAAATATCATATTGTTCTTGGTTTCTTTTTATCTATGCGCCCAAGGTTAATTGTGTTTGTGAGTTTTTTCAAATGCCCTTTGATAATTGAGAGGTGTTCATAATGTCTACAGCCCTTAATTAAATGAACCAAACACTGGACTGAGAACAAAGGTTCACAGCAGACTCACAGTCTACAGAGAGCCGAGTGTCTCATGACTCCACAGAAGGCCTCTTTTAGGCAGGAAATGTGGTTGTGCAAAACAGGAAAAGACAGCAAAAACTGGGTCTAAAAGCTCAGAGAGATGCAACCTGCAAGGCAAAGAAGCGAGCCTCAGAGGGCCACGGGTTCTCTGAGAAGATCACCGTCCTGGATATGGGGCACAGTTCAGAGCGATGTGGGGTACCGGCCTCTCCTCCTTGAATCCATCCTGCCAGTGGGAAGACCCTCCCAAAATACTTCATATCGCTCCCTTTAGTTCATTCTTTCTATGAAAATTGACTGGACATCTTATACATACCAAGCACCGTACAAGGTGCTTTGGGGCTGAAACGATGAAAAGACAGTGTTTTCCTCTTATGGAACTCTAGTTGAAAAAGGGAGATGCGACATGAGGAGACAGAGCGTAAATGTGTGCGGTACTGTCATCCTCAGACCACATACTCCAATGCACTGTAACGTACGCACCATCGAAAAGGAGCAAGGTACTGTAACGGAAGTCACATGCCTGCCAGGATCGATCAGAAGAATGAGTTTCACTGTGCCTCAGTTTCTACATCTACAAAATAGAGATAATAATAGAACTTTCCTTAAAGGGCTAGAGAGAGGAATAAATGAATTAATCCATGTAAGGTGCTCTGAACGTTGCCTGGTATATAAACGCACTATAGAAATGTTTGCTACCATTATCATTAATTCCAGCTAAGACAAGGAGTAGTGTGAGGTTTGTGGTTAAGTAGGGAAAAAGAAGTTAGTTGTTTAAGAGTGTGGAGACCCCTTGCCAAGTCTTCAAGTTCCTAATCTCGAATTGTTTCTTTTTCTCTGTCACCAAGAACACAACAGCTCAGAAAGCTGTGTTCCTCCGGGTTGGGTTAGGACACCATGCTGGTGCCTGACCTTATCTCCAGCTTTCCCCCCACTCCCAATGTGGTTATTTAGCATCCTACCTGTTGCTTTTGGACAAACTCAGGAAGCCTGCTCAACATGAAGAAACACTCTCCGAGATGTCTTTGAGAGCAGGAGGCCTGATTCCGATGGATTTACTCTAGCTATGGTCACTGGGCTTCATGATGTCAGAGGCCTGGGCTGTTCGTGGTCCCTTCCCCCTTCCTCTTTCACAGGGTGCCACATCTTGAGTGATATAGAGGGAAACCTTGAACTATATAGAGGGAAGCCTCGGGCAGCAGCACAATCATTGTGAGGCTCTTGGCCCATGAAAACAGGCATGTCCTGTTTCAAAATGACCTCGTGATTGGATCCAGAGACAAGATACTGCAATGGTCACAGATGGGCTACCTGCTAGATTAGAGTATGTTAGACATGAGCCTGTCTCATAAGGGGTGGAGAAATATATTTCTGTGTATCCACCACTGCATCAGACCAATTGACATACGTCTGTCACCTGCACAGGACTGTGCACTAATTTTGGTCATTTTTGTTTGGATGGTGCCCAGAGCTGGGTCCAGTGCCAGGGTCTCTGTAGAGCTGGTATGCAGGCAGGCAGGTAGGCTTGCTTAGGTCTCGGGCAGTCCAAACCACCTCTTGCCCTTTCCTCCTCAAGGTTGGAACTTTGAGATGGAGATCTAGACTCCTGGAGAACAAAAGACTCTGCTCTTCCTCCTTCTCCACATCTGGAAAGTTGGAGATGAAATAAGGAACTTTCAATGCCTTGAATCAGAGCCAGCCCCGAGCAAAACCACAACACATAGAAAAACTTGTCTTTACTTCTGTTCCACTTCCCTTCTCAGGGCGGCCTTTCTCCCCTGCCCCCGTCGTGTGGCCCAGTGCCACCCCCTGAGCCTTTGCTCTAGACTAGCTGATAAAATGTTCAGTGGTTTGCCCCACACACACTGAGAGTGCACGGCAGGCCATGAAAGAGCCCTCCGATGAAGAGTCGGCTCACAGCTAGAGGGTCGAGGCTTTCTGACACTTTCAAGTCCCCCTGGCTAGGTGGCCACAGACACTCCCATAAGATCCCCAGCATTGCTCTACTTGCTACCGAGACGTTTTTTCTTTTTCTGACAGTGCGATATTGCATATAATAACAATTACCAATGACCTCCACTGAGTTGTCCAATCTCATTATTGCCGATGCATTTGGTACCTGCCACTGCCAATTTGCCTCAGCTGAGGTTTTATTCAGTGGGATATGATAGAGCTGTACAGCAATCTTTTTCCATTTAAATAGTTTAATTGAGGAAAGCTATCAGATGTTTCCAAATTTAATGTATACAACAATTTGCTTTTTCCTATCTCTTTTCAGAGTTGAGTTGGAGGAAAATGACATCTGATTCTTATAGAAGGAAAGCAATTACATCTTGGCGTCTGCCTTCCCCGGCTTGCATATGTTTTTAAACATAAAAAGAAATTCTTAATATGTAATTGTCAGGTAATAAAAAGGGAAAAATATTTTACTTTGCGTTTATGAAGTAATTTTTCAAAAGCATAAGGGAATTACATGTTAATGTTTTATGTTTATGACTGCGCTCTAATACTGCACTATTTCTTCAAGTTTGGGCCTTTTTTTCCCCCTCTGAAGATGAGAACAGAGATGATCAGGCTTAGCTCAAACCCTACCTCCCTGTCAGAGACGCCTTTGTGTACCCAGCGTTTCCTTCTCCGAGCATCCTCCTCAGAACTCCTACCTGCTGCACCGTGATTTGACACTTGTTTTCTACATTAAATTATTATGAAGTGACACCGAATGGTCTCCCTGTCTGGATTGTCACCTGCCTGAGAGTAAAGAGAATTCCTTTTGCATTCTTGCGTCCTCCACGACACTCAGCAAAAGGCTTAGCTCAAAATAGTCGGTGCTCGACAAACACTTGTTGAACAAATTTACTCACCGAATTGCCAAATAACGAGTCACCAAATAATGAGAATGGTGTTAGTCTAGCACATCATGCATGATACAGAAAAGAGACCCACTGAATGGCATGGACAGATGGATGGACAGACAGATGGGTAGATGATAAGATACACACAACGCATCTGAGATTTCTCTGACTTTTTGCCCAATTAGATTAGACCTGACTGTCTCCCAATTCCTTTCTTAGCTACAAAGGCTATTTGCACCAGACAGCCTAAGATCATGGGTCTCAAACATTTTCCAGAAAGGACCCAGGGGCTACTGAGAGAGTCACAGGGAACCAGGAGAGCCTGGGTCTTACTAGTTCCATTTCTCAGAGGAGAAACTGGTGGCTTCCAAGTTCATTATGGTTTTTAAAGAGATTTTATGATTACAAACTTCAACTCAACACTGCCTAGGAATTCTAGTTCTCTTTAAGTACACTTACCTACTCTTGTGGATAACTCTCCACTCTCCTCAAATATCCAAATCACTTCTCAGTTGATGAACTCACCTCATACTTCAATGAGAAAAAGAGAAGCAGTTGTCCAGAACGCCCTCATCTTCCTCCACCAAACCTGCAGTCTGACTTGTGCCTGTACCATCTCTCTCTCTCCCATCACATCTTCATGAAGCATTGCCCTTCTCCATTAAAGCCCACCTTGGACTTGTGTGCTGGATCTAGTCCCTGTCTCCTGTTCAGAACTTTACTCTTGCAAAGACATCATCCACATCTGCTTTCTCCTGGACCACTCCCATCAACACATCAACACACCAATGTGCTCTAGTTTTGTCCCTAAAACAAACAAACAAACAAACAACAACGACTCTTAACATCACATCCCTCTGCAGATGCCACCTGATCTCTCTGCTTCCCTTTCCAGCAAAATTTCTGAATTGTCCATGGAGACCATCTCCACTTCCTCACCTCCTGTTCTTTCTAACTTGCACCCAGTTGGCTTCTGTCTTCACATCCCTCTGAAACTGCTTTTGTCCAGGTCCCCAGTTTTACCTCTCTTCTGCCAAGTCCAACAGACAATTTTTGGTCCTCATCTTGCCCTCTCAGCAAGCATATAACACAGAAGGACAGGTTCTCAACCTGCTATTTATTCATTCATTTAACTGTTTGTTCCCTGTTTTCTACTCTAAAACATAAACTACTGCAGGTGGGGATCTTGTGTATCCAATTTACTGGTGTAGCCCTGGTGCCTACTCTGGAAGCTGTCACATGGTAGATGCTGAATAGATGTTTGTGTTGCCCAATGCACTTGGCTCCAACAATCTCAAATCTATGCCATATCACTGAGATATAGAGTCATAGAATTTCAGACTTGGAAGTGCCCTTAGCAATGATTAGAGCAGAGTGTTGATGCCCCAAAGATGAAGTCACTAGCCTGAGGTCACACTGCTGGAAGTTTCTGGAAGAGCTGGCACTTGAGCCACATTCTCTTGGTTCTCTGCTCAGCCTCTTTCCATAACACCTGGTCCTGTGCTTATGTGGCAGAGCCTAGGTGCCATAGAGTCCACCTGTGGCAGGAGTAGGGCATGTGATCTTTCAGGACCAAAATAGATTCAATAACCAATCAGGGAAGAAAAATGCGCACATGGAGATTCATGATCGTTTCTTAAAACTAATTTTGTGAAAGAGTACCCAGCTTTTGTTCAATTAGTTAAACAAACATGTGTACATTTCAAAAACTTATTTGAATATTAGTTTGCACAATTCAAATAGCTTTATGGTTCTCTGGACTATATATTTAATATACATGTGTATTATAAATGATCAAAGAATTATAAGGAAGTAAAAATTATCTGAAATCTTATCATCCTGAGATAGTGCCATTAAATCATGTTTATCAGCTTATTGAAATATAACACAAATACAGAAGAATGCACAAATCATAAATGTGCAACTCAAATAATTTTTTCAAAATGCATATTTAAGTATCCACCCCCAAGGCAAGAGGAGAATGAGATCAGTTCCCCAGAAGTCCTTGTACCACCTCCCAGTCACTTTCCATGCCCTGTTCCTCAGTGATCATTATTGTCCTGCCTTCTAATATCATCAATTAAAGCTTGCTGATCTTTATATAAATGAAATAATTCACTATATTTCTTTGTGTTCAGCTTCTTTTTGTTCGACATGATACTTGTAGATTCCTTCGTGTTGTGGTACATAGCTGTGGTTTGTCCATTTCCACTCCTGTAAATATTTCATTATAAGAATGTACTATTATTCATTTATCCATTTTTTCTAGTTTTATTGAAAAATAATTGACATACATCACTGTAGAAGTTTAAGGCATACAGCATGATACTTTGATTTACATATATTGTGAAATAATTACTATAATAGGTTCTGCTTACATCCATTTTCTCATACAAACATGAAAAAGAGAAGAAAAGAGAAAAGGAGAAAAAATGTCTCCTTGCGATGAGAACTCTTAGGATTTATGTTCTTAATTTTCCTATATATTGGATGACAATGTCAACTATAATTATTACGTTGTACATTACATCTCTACTGTCGATGGGAATTTTGTGGTTTTGGCTTTGGACTATTATAAGTGGCTACTACAAACATTCTTGGGAGTGACTTTTATTGCACTGAGCCCACATTTTTGTTAAGGGAATATCTAGGAATAGAATTGTTCCATTGTTCTGTATACGTACATACAATTCGATTAGTTTTTCAAAGTGACCGTATTCATTATATACTCACCAATAATGTTTGCATCCTCCCTTTGCTCCACATCCTTACCAACGCTTTTCATTTTAGCCATCCAAGGGGTATGTATTTCTCATTACGAGTTTTTTGATGACTGATAATATTAAATTCTTTATCATATATTTATTGGTTATTTTTATTTCCTCTTTTGTAAAACGTGCTTTCAAGTCTTTTGCATTTTTCTATTTGTCTTTGCTTACGGATTTCTTGGAGTTCTTTGAGCATTCAGGTTTTGAGTTCTTATTTTTTATATGTTGCAAATCTCTTCTACTTTGTAGCTTGTTTGTTGTTTTAATAATTTCTTTAGATGAACTGAAGGTCTTAATTTTAATGTTGTCCCATGTAGCAATATTTTCCTATATGATTAGCTAGATTTGTATCAGATTTAAGAAATCTTTATGTGGAGTTTGAGAAAAAAATTATCTTTTTTTTTCCTAGAGGCTTTATTGATTTACCTTTCATATTGATAGCCATGATCAACTCGAAATTAACTTTTGTGTATGATGCGAGGGGTCAAGTTTCATGTTTTCTTCATTTAGATATCCAATAGACAATATCATTTATTGAAAAGACTTCCTTTCCCACTACTCTGCAGTTTCCCTTTGTCAAAAACAAAGTTTTCATATGTGTGTGGTCCTGTTGCTGGACACACTATTCAACTTTATTGGGCAAGTCATCTTACTTTGCACAGATACTGTATCGTCTTAGTTTCCGTAGCTTCAAAAGTCTGAAGTCTTGATATTTGGTAGTGCAAGACACATCTCTTTCTCCCTCCCCCATATCTTTTTTTTTTTTTTTTGTCAAGAGTATGTTGATTGCTTTCACCCTTTGCATTTTAATTTAATTTGCATAAATTTTAGAATTAGCTTGTTAATTTACACACAACACATAATGCACACACATGTGTGGACAAACACAGACACACACACAAACTTGCTGAGATCTTTACTGGGATTGTATTGAAGCTATAGATTAATTTGGCAAGAATTGACATTTCTATTATATACAATACATGAATGTATCATTACTATTTAATGATTATTCTTTCATCATTATCTCTCAGTGTATAGTTTTGTACACACACAAACACACATACAATTTTACATAAATTGGATCACATCATTCA
Organism: Pteropus medius; assembly: GCF_902729225.1. Classification (NCBI taxonomy): domain Eukaryota; kingdom Metazoa; phylum Chordata; class Mammalia; order Chiroptera; family Pteropodidae; genus Pteropus; species Pteropus medius. The sequence goes on from NW_024340849.1 coordinate 20,218,265, forward strand.
TGTTGATCTTATCAAAGTCAATACTCTTTTGTATTTTATATCTTGTTTTTCATCTCTCTGATTCCCTTCACACACGCACACACTAAATCTCCCACTTGCTCCCATTCCTCTCCCATGTTTATTGGTATATGCCTGTTTTGAATCTTCTCACAATCCTCTTTATGCTCATGTAGTCATTTACATACACAAATATACATATGTACTCTTACAGGGTTCATAATTATAAAAATAGGTCATATTAAATACCCTTCTCTGTATTTGCTTTCTTAAAAATATATCATGAGAATCCCTCCAAGTCGACAAGAAATGATATCCAATGCAATCTTGTTTTAAGAGCTGTGCAGTATTCCATGGGATAAATGTCTCACAGTTTAGTCAGCTATCTCTATTCATGAACATTAATTTTGTTTCCAAGTCTGTATAGTTGCAAACAATGCCGATGTATATGTCTTTGACCTTGAACAAGTATCCTTTCTTACTGGAATTTTGTTTTTAGAGAACAGATTTCCAGGACTGGGTTGCTAGATTGAAGGATATGTGTGTCTTACATTTAAAAAATTATTACCCAATTGTTTCTAAAAACATATGACTTGCATTTCCTTTAACCATATATAAGAGGGTCCTTCCCCCAACGTTTCTACCAGTGGTAAGAGTTATTTCCCTTTTAAATTCTTACTGGTCTTTTAGTAAAAATTATATCTCACTATTACTTTCATTTGTATTTATCTGACTACTAGAGAGATTAAATATCTTTTCACATGTTTATTGATATTTGATCTCTGAACCATCTCTTCATATCCTTTGACCATTTCCCTATTTGTTACTTATCATTTTCTGGTTCACTTGTTGGAAACTATTGGTATAGTTTAGATATTAACATTTTATTAATCATCTGCATTGAAAATATGTTCCTCACTCTATTATTTGCCTTTGTTTATGACATCTTTCACCATACTAATGTTACATTAATCTTTACACGGTCAAATATACCTATCTTTTTCTTCATTAGTTTCTAAATTTCCTGACTTGGTTAAAAAATTTTTTCTGTTCCACACTACCCTCTCCTTCAACCATGGCCCTTGGGATATACTATATTTATATCCTGCATTTTCTTGTAATAAGTTTATGGTTTTATTATTATTTTAAGCCTTTACTCCATGTGGCATTTTTTAAATATGATGTGAGGTAGAGAATTCAACTCTATTTTTCTTCTAAGCACATTATCAGCACCACTTATTAATCAGATTACCTTTTTTCACTGGGACCTAATTCTGGGTTTTCCTATTCTTATGTCAATCACATGCATTACATATAATGTTTTTATATCTAGTAAGAAATCGAGTTTTCTTCCCCAACTATTCTTTAAAATCTTTCCTTGGCCTTTCTCAGAAATTTATTTTTATATCAATTTTATATAATTAATTACAATAAGAATCCATTTGAATTCCAATTAGAATTTCATTACCTTTATACATTAATTTTGGAGAGAATTGAAATTTTTATGTTATTGAGACTTCCAGTCCAAGAAGGTAGTATGTTTCCCATTTGTATAAATACTGTTTTATTTCTTTTGAAAGTATACAAATGTCTTTCTATCCGTTCAGTTCTATGCTAGAATTTCTGCTTGTGTTGCCTTTCACACCTAGGAGTTAGGCTCCACCAAGTATCATAGACTGAACTTGCTGACTAAGACAAACGATCTTAATTAAACCACCAATCCGTACGAATGAAAACAGACCCATTAGCAAGTTTTTAGGGACAGTATGCCATACTGACTTTGAGGTCAAATAGATTTAGTTCAAATTTTGCTTACTAAGTGAGCCCCAGGTCCTTGATCTATGGAGTTGGTGTCATAATTACATACCTCACTGGGCTGAAGTAAGAATTAGAGAAGATATGGTTTGCAGGTCCTATGACAGAGTGTTGGCACGCAGTAGGCGGTCGATAAGCACTTAGGGATTTTTTTTTCTTAACTGTTTGATAATTTAAAAGAGGAAAAAACCTCCACGCACTGCATATAACTCATTTAGAAAAAATACAGGTGGCCTTTGGTCTTCCAAACTAGGCTCACAGTTGTGCCCTCTCTTCTCTCCCATCTGCTCCCTCTCTCTCCCAGCCTCTCTCCACACATTTGGGGTCTGGACCTCTCAGGGATCTTAATCAACGTTTCTCTCAGCAGCAGTACCCTGGGCTCAGTACTCTTTGGATATTATTTGTGTGACATTTTTATTGTTTTTAACATCTCATATTGCCCCTTTTTTTTCTTTTGCAGGGGAGCTCTAAGACCCAGAACGTAATAGGCAGTGGTTCTCAACTCTAAAACGCTCAAAACCCTTTTTAAAAAATCAACATAATTTCTCGGTATAATCATAAAGAGAAAAAATAAAAGTAATTTATAATCAAATAATGTGCATTTCTGTATGTAAATTCAAGCACGCCTACACTAGAAGACAGCGAGTCTTGGACCTACTCGTAATAAATAAGTTTATATTTAAGACTAGATGATATTCAACTAAATACTTTTGGAACTTCTTTATATTTGAGATTTTGAAATAATGGTTAAAAAGCATATTTGGTGTGTGTGTATATATATATATATACGTGAATATACGTGTATATAATCAAATATGTCTCTCTCTCAGGCAGTTATATAGATATTTACAGATGTGTTATATCACCATTGTTCAAGTACTGTAATGTGCCTAAGTGGTAAACAAGTCTTAACGAGACGAACTAGAAAGAGTTCCGTTTCCCTTGATTTACGTGGTAGTTACTTTCTTGCGAACACCGGATTATTTTATAACAGTGAAAAAATACTTTGATTTATGTGTGAAACAGAGTCTAGGCTCAGATCATTACAAGCAGATTTCTCATCTCTACCTACCGGTGCGTCGTGCAAATCAAACATGGGCTAGTCTACCGAACGTGCGGGGCTCCCCAATTGTACTGCTTATCTAGAGGCCCCCATAAAATGCTCAAAATGCCCCCTAGGGGGCAGTCCCAGCCCCACTGAGAGGCTTGCATCAGCTGGAGCTCTAGAGGGTGCGCCCGCCCAGAGCAGGGCCCTGACGCCGGCTCGGACCTGGGCGCCCCAGCCGGTGAGGGCGCAGGCGGCCGGGAAGATGGATGCGGCGTGCGCGCAGCTCGGCTGGCCAGCCAGGATTTCCTCCGACCTCCGCAGCTCCTTTGTTGGCAGAAGGAGCAACAAGCTCCCGGCTTACGGAGGAGGTCAGGGGAAAGTGATTTCAATTAGAGGGGGATCACTGAGGTCTCAAGCCAACACAGACAAGTTGTGTAACACCGGCGGCGCGGCGACCAGAGTCATTTATCCTTCTTGGGAGCCAGTCAGCCCCGGCTTTGCAGGAAGCCCCTTTGCTGCCCCCGCCCAATCTCCCTTCTCTTTCTGCTGAATTTTTCATCTCTGCAGGATGAGTGAGGAGGGGACTAATCTAGGAGATGGAGCACGGAGGCCTGCGGGAGGATGCTAGTGGTCTGCCTTTTGTCCCCAGGCCCAGACAAAACTGGCGGTGTTGAGGGTTTCAGGGCTGGACGCTGAAAGAGGAAAAACAGGGAGAACTAGGCTACCTGCCTGGTGGCCTTTAAATGGGAATCCATTCATCCTCCCTGCAGGTCTCCAAGCCACTTCCCTCTTGGAGTGGCCCTGACCTTGCAATGCTGGGCATTCAGAATCCATTGTGTTCAATCCAGAACACAGCTCCCCAATGGAGCTGAAGCTGTTTCTCCAGCCACTCTTTTAGCCATGGTTCTGTTTAGCTGACTATGGCATCTTACCGCTTTCTAGGCTCATGTGCATTTCCAAAGGACCTAAAAGAGACACTGACAAACTTGGGTATGTGCAGCAGAGAGCAGGACGGCTGAGGAAGCAGGATCATACCAGGAGCAAGAACTCGGGGAGAGGCTGGTGTTGAAGAGGGAAGAGGGAGGGAGGCCAGAAGAGCTGTCTGCAAATTCGTGAAGGTTGTCCCTGGCGCAGGGCTAGCAAATTTTCCGTGAGGGACTGTTGTGTGAGCTGGTGACGCCTCATGGGCAGCTCATCCAGCAGAGTGACTGGCACGTGATGGGTGTCTGAAAAATGGCAGCTCTAACATTCATATTTCTCTTGGCACACAGCGTTCAGACCAATTTTGGAGGTCCCAAATGGGCTGATGGGTGGCAATTAGGAGGCTTTGCATCATAAAAGTCTTTGATTCTACAATGTCCTTCAGACAGAAGAGGTTTTGAAGGTGGGTGAGAACCCCAGGCACCTTGGAAAGGAAGTAAAAGGCTCATCTTAGAAAGTAACTGAATTTTATTTTTTAAAGGAGCATTTACAGAGGTGTAAAATATAATCCTTGCCCTCTTGTGAAATAAAAATGCTACAATATCCAAATTGTGTATATGTACTCATGTGCACTTGGGGAGAGGGGCAGAGGCATCCCAGATGTCCCAGGCCTGAGATCCAGGGCCTAGGTTGCCCCTGCTGCTAAATTATATGACCCCAGCACAGCCACTTGACCTCTGCCAAATGGGGCCTCAATATCTTTCCAACTCACCTCACTGGGGTATTGTGAGGATTAATGGAGATAATGGATGTGGAAATACTTTGAAAGCAAGGAACATGCTACAGATGCCAGGAAGTAGGAGTTTGGGCAGGTCTTTGCTCTGATAGGACAGATGGCCGGCAAACTTAAGTAACAATCTCACCGCTTACATGCCCTCTCCTGCTAGTCAAGTTTCCACCCAGCTGTTTTAATTGTTTTACAATTATATGTGCACCACAGAGAACTGTGGGTAGTGGAGATCTAAACTCTGCCTAGATTTTTTTTTTTAATTTCACTTAGAATAGGCAGTAGACCATGGAGCAGTGGTCTACACTTGTCCCTTTAAGGGAAAAGCCTTTAAGTGTGGAGTTGTGTGGGCGGGGCGGGGGTATCTCTTTTGCCTCTGATGCACCCTTACATACCACTCCTCTACATGCCCCTCTGCTCCAAGCTACCAAGGGACACCTGTTAGTATTTCCTGAAATAACTCTGTTTGTCTAACTCCTAGTCACCCAGTTCTGGAACTACTTTTTTTTTTTCTCCTCTACCCACTACCCTCCCTGCTCAGACAATTATTCATGTCCCATTTTATGGAAACTATCTTTCTTATAGGAAAATGGCAATAATTTAAACTTAGAAAGAAGGTAACAGTTTAATAATCTCCCCCCTTCTGTGATTATGAAAGATCGAATGCAGAAAGAGGGTATTTCAATAGTGGAATTCTGATATGATAGGTAAATCAGAGAACAGCACTCGCAGACCACCAAACTCGGAAAAGCATAAAGCTGGCCCTGTAGCTATTATCTGCCTGTCCTATGCCCATAAGAACTGAGCTATGGATGGTTCTACTGAGGTGCTCCAGCCATACTGCTAACTTCACTCTCAGCAAATGATGTATGTGTATAGTGTTTGTGTGTGTGCTGGATACATAGGTGTATGATAAAGATGGCACTGACAATCCCTAAAATATATAGATGTAGGTGTAACAGATATCTATATATGCCAAGGCCCGTAGTCATAAAAGTAAATTGGCCTGTGGTATGCATATGTTTACAATAACTAAAGTCCAATGAGCAGTTTCTATCCATAGCTCAGAAGGTTCTGTTCCCTATGCAAGTATCATTCTTTCGTTTATTCTCCTCCAAAGTCAACAATTAAAAATTCTTCTTATAAGCATTAGTAAATGAAAACGTGTTTGTATTTTTGATACTTAGCACCAGCTTAGCAAACCCACAATGGGTTTGCACTTCTGATTAAAAGTAGGATATTTCGATGTAATATGCTTTGTAAACAGAGGTGTATATAGAAGCTCAAATATAACCATTTCATATTCGTCAGATTTTTAAAAATTAAGTCTGAGTAAAACCAACTGCAATGAGTAGTATAAATTAGTGTAAACATAAGTCTAAAACTATATGCATTCCCCAGAACCCAGTAATTCCACTTATACTCTCATACATGTGTGCAAGGAATAGTGTAAAAGAGTGTTCACTGTGACAGTATTATTGCAGGAGAAAACTGCGCAGTATTCATGTGATAGAATGCCGCATTACAGATAAAAAGAACACTGGTCCACCAACACATAATTCAGTAAGCAAACCAAAAAAGAACTCACAGAACAATTTGTTCAGTATAGTACCATTTATATTCATTTAAAAATCTATACAAACACTGCTATCATTTGTTCATAAATACACAGATGTTTGTAAAAGTATTTAAAATGGACTCATCGATATACACCAAATCCATCATGGCAGTGACTTGGTGGTGGGGCACGGAGAGGGGATTTACAGGAGAGGAATTGGGGAGGACCAAAGAGGATGTCATTCTACTCCAACTATTGTATTTCCTTCACTTAACAAAATGAAACTAATTTGACACGATATTAATAACTGCCAATTCCGGGTGGTGGGTATACCAATCTCTGTTATATTATTTTCTGTACTTTTCTGTATCTTTTTAGAATTTCTGAAAATAAAAATAAATAAGCAGATGAACACAAATAAATAATTAACTAGAAGCACATATGCCGTTCACTCGTCTACCTATCCAATTACCACACATTCTTTAAGGATTAATCAAATCCTCTCTTGCCCGTAAACTTCATCCTGCTAACCTACTCACAGAGATTTCTCTTCTGAATTTCTATAGAACTGTCTGTAGCACGCATTTGTGTCCAAGGTTATATTGGGTTTGGCACCTGGTCATATTTGTCTCATGATAGTTTCTGTTGTTATTGTCTATGAGTCTTGTCTATGAGTCAGGTGTACATGTCTGAAAGGCAGGGCCCACAAGGGCTCCTCCAAGCACGCAGGGCTCAGAGGACACTCTCAGGGCTTTTTCAAGTGGAAGGACGCCTTTTAATGTAAAAACATTTCAAGAACTCCACTTGAGATAGCATCCATCAACTGAGAAAATTCAGAATGATCATATCTCCTAAGAATGTGATAATGCTTAAATTTATTGGTTTATCAATCACAACTATTCATAAGCATGTGAAAATGCTATCTTAGTATGTGGGGCATTTTTCTTTTCAGCTCCTGATAATGCTGGGTAAATGAATGGATCCCCAACCTTCTCACAGCCAATGCTCATATCCTTTACCTGGGGATTCCATGTCTCCTAGGTGAACACTACAGTTCCAACTGGTGCTCCACCCTGCCCTAGGTCACCCTGCCTCATCTCCTTGGGATCTGCTGTGGTCCAACCACACAGACCTTTCCCCAATTACCTGTCTACAGCACATACTTGTCTCAGCTCTGGCTTCTGCTGACTTCTCTGCAAATGTGTATCACCACTCCCTTCCCCAAGGCTCCATCTTCTCCACCTGAACCAGTTCAGAAGCCCCCTTCCTCCCCTCCAAATCTTCTCTGTTGCCATCAGCTGGAACCATCTCCTCCTTCCATGGCGCATTACCTGTACCTTGGTTATGGTCCCCAAAACCTTCTACCTCATTCTATAGTTTTTAGGCTACATTTTACATTTCTTTGAGGATGTGAACTCCTTGAAGGCAAGGTTACTGGGAGGTAGTTGTTGGATAACCAGGCAGCCTTGAGTTGTGACTCATGTAAAACTGCACCCCAGGAAAGATGGAAAATCACATTCTAGTGACCCCTGCAGGGCAAAAATGAGCCCTGCGCACAATGCCAGGTTGCATAGCCCTTTTCATCACACCAAGAAAATCTGAATCTGTGCCTTCCCACTTCCATTCGGCTGGGCCTACACAGCAGAGGCTTCTGTAATAATCTTTACTGCTGTATCTAGTTTTACACCTGAGTTCCTATTCCCCACCCCAATCCCAGGGGGCTAGGAGCTCATTCTTTCCTGCTAAGCCAGTACCTGTGCCTCCAAACCTTCAGAGACTACTAGGGTTTTTGGACAGTTGTTGGTCGACCATCTCATTCTCCCATAACCTTGACCCCAGATGCAATAGCCAGCACTGGACCAGGAGTGTAGAGGCCTGGTCTCTTTCTCCCTTGGGCATGCCATCTGTAAAATGGGCTGGTGGCACTTCCTCAAGTTCTTTCGGCTCTGAAGTTCCCTAGGTCTCTTTTCACTCTAGATGGCAATTTTTAAAAAGAAACCTGGTCAATAATGGTGACCCTGGTGTGTAAATTTCAAAATGGTTTTAGTGCTGTGGCTGTGGTTTATAGACAGATTTTTAAATTGGGGCTGCCGTATTATCTTTTTTATTTAAAAGGAGGTAAAATGATTTGTGGTGAGGCCACCTCCAGATCTGTAGTTCCCACCTACTCAGAAGCCCCGGGCCCAGCAACTAACCTCTCCTGCCCCACCCCCTTGCCATTTCAGAGGCACCTGACCCTGAAAGGGGCATTTTAATATGACTGGGAGCAGCCGCTCTCCTTGCCCAACGACATCGCAAGCAAACTCCTTCCCCTGCGCGGCTCTCCCGCCTCCCCCTTGCCCACCGAAGAGGCCTGGCGAGGCCGGGCTCTGCTGCCCGAGGACACTCACCTCCAGGAACGCCAGGCTGCGGCTGCAGCGGGGGTGAGCCGCCGGGAGGGGGTGGTGGCTCCGCAAAGCCGTCCAGAACATTAAGCCTTTGCACTCCCACCCCCCACGAGATTGCTGATCAAAAAAAGGGAGGCAAACAAAGGCGGTGAATGGGAATCAAATTGAGTTAGGGCAGCGGACAGATGGGGCCTGCCAGGCGCCCACAGCCTGCCCTATTCATTAAAAAAAAAAAAGATAATCCGCCTCCTCCCCGCGGCTTTGCCAGAGGTGGGAGGTACCGGATGGGGGTGGGACGCTGGGACAGGGGCCCAGATGTTTTCCAAACCATAGGATCCCAGCCTGCCAGCTTGGTAACCCTCGGCCCCAAGGTTAATTGTCTAGCTTGTGCTTGGGACTTCTGCTTTGTACCTCAGGTTTTCCTAAAGCGGGGCATCCCCGTGCAGAAAGGCTGAGATGCCGGAGGAGAGCAGTGGAGGTTGCAATGCCGGAAGTCTGCCCAGCTGCTCGGGTAGGGTGTGTGGATGCAGGAGCCAAGAGGAGGGCATTGGGACTTAGGTCTGTCCTCTACATGCCTGAAACTATTCCTACCGAAGCCCCCTTCCTGGGACCTCCATGCCAGTATCAAGTAAATAAGGAGCAGGCGAGATAGGAATTTCCTCATGTTCTTCTCCCTGCCTCTGCCCATTGGCAAGAGCCTCAGGCAACTATAGGCACTTGTGTGAGCTAGCTTACAAGCAACGGAAGACAGAGAGAGGTCTCCAATTACAAAGAACATTCTCCCATATCCTCTCATTTAATCCCAGAGACAAACATGGAAGAGGCATAGGGCTTGGTTAGCCATCTCAGGTTACAGATATGAAATTTAAGTGACTTCTTAGAGCCACCTGGCAAAGCACTATCTAGCACACATGCAAAAGCACTCGTGTGCATTATCATACATATGAACGCATGTGCCAACGTTTGCTCAAACCTCTGCGTGCCTGCCACTGGGCAATGGGCTATACATACAGCCATGTGTGTACATGCAGAGAGAATCCTTCTCATCTGTGGAGCATCTTACTGCTCACACACCCCTCTGCCTACATCCCTCTTCACATGTGCACACACAGATCCGCCCATTCTGCGCAGACGCCGACCTTTGCTTTGGACCTATGTTCCATCCTTCAAGGGGCCAAACCAAACGAACCCAGAGATATCATCTTAATCCCCATAATATTTCTCAGCATCAGATTACAAATTTGTTCTTTGAGAGTTATCTGCCAGGCAGGAGAAGGCTACCCCATTAATGGGGAGGAGGGATCAAGAGAGCAGCCTGAGAAATCAGGTGTCAAGCTGACCTTTTGGAGAGAGCCAAGTACTCATTCTTACTATTGATTCCTTTCAAGGAAGACAGAAGGCACTTTATCTCCTAGCTAGTTGAGCTGAGGGCAGGGCCAGCAGGATGGGGAAGCAAAGACAACAGTCTTCTACGCCACTAGAATACACGGGCAAAGGGCCCTACTGACCTGTATTTTTTAAATATTTGTCAGAGGTCTCGCAATTCCACCATGAGAGATTTATTCCTTTAGGATAAGCATTGCCCTCCACAATCTTTAGAAATGAAAATTCTTGCTTCAATCTACCCAGAAAATACATTTGGTCTCTTGTATAGTAGTACTCAACCCTAGTTGCTGAAGGTTTTTAAATAGAGATTTCCAAACTCTACTACCAGAGATCATCATTCATTTATTTATTCATTCGATTAAAAAGTATGCATTGTGCACCCACCTTCCATGTGTCAGATGCTAATCTAGACACTAGGGATATGGTGATGAATTAAATAGACAAAATTCCTTCCTGCTGGGAGTTTTTATATTCTAATAATGAGGGTGCAGACAATAAGTGAACAGATAAACACAAAAATGTCAGATAATGGCAAGTAATATGTAGAAACTTAGGACAATGAAAAAGATAATTTCACTTTGTTGGCCAGAGAAGGTATCTCAGAGAATGTGACACTAAAGCAAGTCCACAAGTCCACCATGTGAAGGGCTAGCAGAATGGCCAGTACAAAGGCTCAAAGGTCGTCAATCGCTCAGCCCAAGTGAAAGACAAGGTCAAAGACAGAGACAGGCCAGATCAGGTAGCCCACTGAAAACCAGGCTAACGATTGCAGATTTTATTCTAAGAGCGAAGTGATACTATGCTGGGGGTGTCATTGAGCAGAGAAGTGACTTGATCTGATTTGTAGTTGTGGGGAGATTGAATTGGAGGGGGCAAGAGAGGAAGCAGGAAGCCCAATACGGGAGGGTATTGCAGTGGCCCAGGAAGAAGTAATAGTTGGAGTGGACTAGAGTGATAAAGGTAGAGGCTGAGAGGAGGAGACTGATACTAACTACGGGAGCTTTGAGTCGCCTCAAAGCCGAGAGGCCTTGCTCATGGTTCGCATGCAGGGGTGAGGGAGAGAGAGAATCAGGACAACTTCCAAGTCTTTAGTAGGAACCACGGAATGGACAGCAATGTTTACTGAAATGAGGAGAACTGGAGTAGCAGCTAAAGGGAGAAAATCCAGGGTTCTTCTGTGGTGTGTGACATTTGAGATGACTATGAGCTATTCATCTGGAGGGAAGGCGAGAACATTCATATGTAAGTATCTGGAGTGATTTCTCCAGCTGGAGATACAGCTTGAGTGGTGATGACATGGAGTAAGTTTTTAAAGCCATAGGACTGGATGAGACAGAGAGAAACTGTAGATAGAGAAGAGGGTCAAGGACAGAATCCTGAGGCATCCGATCTTGAAGATCTTGAAAGTCAAAGAAAAGAGGAGGAGGAATTAGCATAACAAGAAAGCCGGGGTGAGACAGTAGGAAAACCTGGACGATATGGTATGGTAAGGTATTCCCATGCCTCTGAGAAGTCAGGGAAGCCAGGGAAGTCAGAACAGAGAAATGGCTTTGGATTTGGCTCCGTGAAAGTAGTTGGTGCCTCTCGCAAGAATAGTCTCCATGGTGTGATGGGGATGGGAGCCCAAATGAGGAGGACACAGCTGAGGGCCACGGGTGGGGTGGGGTGGGGCGGTGGGGAGGAGGTAGAGATGGAGACTTGGGCATCCCCTACAAAAAGTTTTCATAGGAAGGAGAGGAAGGCAGAGAGTGGCTATATATAAGGAAATGGGGTCAAGAAAGACTTTGTCGTCCTTTATTTTAAGATAAAAAAGTAAAGATAACTCCTAGAGTCAGTGGCTCATGTAACCCTGGAGTAATGAGACAGTATCTTTCTGACTCACTCATTTCAAAAGTGAAAGATGGAGGTCCAGAGCTGCAGAGTCACTGCTCCACTTCGCAGGGAATCCTGCTCCTGGGGTGGACCCCATTGGGATAGGGCAGGCTGGTGAGTATCTCAGATGAGCTACCAGGCAGCCTGCTTCCCCTCCTGAATCGGTGCCCTATCCTGCTTTCCTGCTCTTGGAACACCTGCCGCTTTCTCAAGGGCCTTTGGTGAGTTCCCTAACAGGGCCTGAGTGGACGGCCCCCAGTGTGCATACTTGCAGCTCTTTTCCTGGGGGCCGTTCAGAGGGTTAAAATCAACAACTGACAGACCACCTACAACCAGACAGAGTGACTCCAGGGGAGAAGAGGCAGCCAAACTCATATTCCTCTCCATCTTAACTGTGCTGTATGTGCAGACCTGGCTCGTGGAGTCCCACTGGCCCTGAATCATGAGTGGCCACATGGCAAGAGCCCTGGAAGAGATTGAAGAGATCCTACCTAGTTCTAGGCCTGACATCAGTCACTTTCTCCCTCTGAGCCTCAATTTCTCTTTTGTATGAATAGAGGAGACCAGACCAGTTGTTTTCCCTGGTCCCTTCCAGACGGGTTTTTTAGATTGGATGGGCAGTTTTTAAGGAAGAATGCCTCCATCACAGCCCCCAAGCCCAGCTAATACTCGCCTGTGTCTCTGAACGACCAGCTCCTCCAGGGTGCCACCCCATTGCCCACAGGAAGTCCCCCTATTGCACTCTGAGTGATTGCCCCAGGAGATTCATGCTCTGATGCTGTCCCCTGGGAGCCTTCTTTTCGGGCTTCTCCCTCTTTCTAATCAAAGCCACCACCTTGCGCAGGGTTTCACTTCCTACTACCGGAGCTCCCAGGGTACTGGCAAGATCCTGGCCTTCCCTCCAGGCCTCTTAACATCATAGGCCAACAGGTTGATACAGTCATTTATTTTCTCAAAAATAGTCTCTGAACCCAGCAGGCAGGCTCTTTTACTGTCAGAACCGGCAAAAGTTGTTATTTTACTTGTTGTTGCTTCAGCCTTTTTTATAGGGCAGGGGAAAGGTCTTTTCCATTTCTCCTCCTAAAGCAAACCAAATAATATAATCAATTTGACTGGTCCAGGGCTGATCCAGAGCGTTAAAGTGGGTATTTGTAGCTGATATGATGGGGGAATAAAGTGCTTGTGAAAACCAACTGATTAGTCCAGTGGTTGAGAATGAATCTGCGTCCGTGTTCATCCATCTTTCCTAATCTTTGTCAATGCCTGTGTGCCCCACTCCTGCACCACTGCTGGGCAGAATGGGGCCCTGGGAATGGCAGCAGGGTGGGCACCAGGGGTCTCTAAGGTGCCTGGCTCAGGGCTGCTTCCTACTAAAAGAGACAGATCCTGTCAAACCATGGGTGCACTAATCAAACCACCTTATAGAAGAGATGTTAGGGGTTAGGAGGGGACTCCTTGCTCCCCCAAACACCTTATCTGTTCCCTGATAAAGCCTGGAAAACAGTGCCTCTCAACCAATATACTGTCTTGGGCAACACAGTGCTTTGGGCCTGAGTGGTTTACAAGAGTAAAATTGTTTTTGCAACCTGGAAAAAAAAAATCGGCTCTAAAATAAGCAAACTGCAAAATCAAAATTAATTAAACTTTAATCAAATGTTTTGCAAAGTATATTGTTTTGTCAACTCTTCAACCACAACTCAACTCAGATAGTTAAAAATAAATGAGATTTCTCGTATTCATGTACAAAAGAGTGCATTTGCAATGTTCAATATAATGTGGGATGGAGTCATTTCAAGTAAGAGGACACTCAGAGTGGCCATGTGCCACAGAGGAGAGAACACCATGGCTTCAACTGCGATCCCCCTGCAGTGCCACCTCACCTCCAGAACCCTCAGGTCCCTGGAGACATGCCAACGGGCTGACCAAAGACCCTCATACGGCCCCCAAGGACTAGTTGTGGGAAGAGGATACACCAAAGATAAATTACGCCTACTTTATAATTTCCATCGCTTAATAGACATATATCCACCAAGTCCATGTCGCTGTTTTAACACTTTGGAGAACAGCTTATTCACTTAAAAACTTTGTAATCAAGCAAAGAAAAAAGTGTATCCAATTATTTGTAATAAGGGCACAATCAGTAATGTGTGCCTGTGAGGAGCACAAACACAGAGGGACAGTTTGCTGCGGGATATGGGGATTAGAAGGTGAGCCAAAGCTAGTCTACACCTACCAAATTAGCATAGGCAGCCAGAGGTGGCCTGGACGATATCTACTCATGACCTCCTGTTGTTCCCAGGCATCTAAAGGCTAGAAAACCCTAGAGCTGACACCAATTCGATGCTTCTATCCCACAGGCTTCCTGGAATTGACATACCATTTGCCCTCGATCTCCTTTAGTTCCTTTCCCAAGTCTTTTGTTCCTTTGTTTGTTTTTATTGAGAGAATCATTTACATAGCACAAAATTCACCCCTTTAGGATATAGAATTCATTGGTTTTTTGCATAGTCACAAAATTGTGCAACCTTCACCAGTGTCTCATTCTGGAACATTTTCATCACTCATTTATTCTCATAATTTTTAGTAAATTCCTTAGGATTGTCTCTATATAAGATCTCTGCAAATAGAGAGTTTTAATTCTTGCTCTGGTTAGACCCTCCAGCACCATGTTGGATAGAAATGGCAAGAGTGGACATTTTCATCTTGTTTCCAATCTTGCTCCTGATCTTAGTGGGGAAGCTTTTAGTCTTTCACAGTCAAGCGTAATGTTAGCTGTGAGCTCTTTGTAGATGTCCTCTATCAGACTGAGGAAGGTCCCTTCTACTCCTAACTGGTTGAGTATCTTTTATCATGAAAGGGTGTTAGATTTTGTCAAATGCACTTTCTCTACATGTCTATTGAGATGATCATGTGTGTGTGTGTGTGTGTGTGTGTGTTTGTCCTCTATTCTATTAATATGGTATAGATATTACATCGATAGATATCCATATGTTGAGCCAACCTTGTATTTCTGAGATAAAGTCAACTTCTAAGTCTTTTATTTTCTAAGTTAAACACATATAGTTCCTTTGCTACTTGTCACCCGATTTGAGATCTAGAGTCAGGCCAGTTGAAAAACAGAGCTTTATTAAAAACCCAAAGAGTGGTGAGCCAGCAGGAGGACAGCCTCCTGCGTGAGGCAACTTCAAAATTTGCAAAGGATTTTCACATCATTTGTTTCTTGTCAGTGGCTATTTGAAATAGAAGTATTATACTTACTTAAAAAAATGTGCTCCTGCTTACGGATTATCCCTCCCTGTGACAACAATAACAAATCTAGGCATGTATTTCCTCTTTCAAAATTATGTTAGAAATTTTGGGAAATAGAGAGAAGAGTAGAATCACCTTTAAACTTATTATTTTTACCAAAACTACTGATAGCTTTTTTGGAGGTGGGATCAGATTAGTTGAAGAATGATTTACATACAGAAAAAAAAATCACCTTCAAGGACGGAATCAGTTCTATTAATTTTGACGAATGCATAAAGTTATATAACTAACACTATAATCAAGATCTAGAGTAGTCGCACCAAAAAATTCTCTTGTCTCCTTTGTAGTTGATCCCCTCCCTCTACATGAAGCCCCTAGCAACCACTGATCTGTTTTCTGTCCGTATAATTTTGCACTTTCCAGAACGTCATGTAAATAGAATCATATGACACATACTCCATTATGTCTGGTTTCTTTGACTGGACTAATGCTTTTAGGATTTATCTATGTTGTGTCTATGAGTAGTTCATTCTTTTTTATTGCTAAGTGGTAGTCCACTGTATCACAGTTTGTTTATCCAGATACCAGTTTATGAATATTCAAGTTGTTTTCATTGTTTGGCAGTTATGAATACAGCTGCTATGTGCATGAATGTATTGGTTTTTGGTGGGCATATGTTTTCATTTCATTGCATACATACTCCTGAATGGGATTTCTAGGTCATATGGTAAGTATATTTTTAACTTGCTAAGAAACTACCCAACTATTTTCCAGGGTTGTTGTACCATTTCATAGTCCCATAATCCAACCAGCAACATAGGGGTTCCAGTTGCTTCATAAACTTGCTGTTACTTGATGTGGTCAGTTGTTTCATTTAATCTTATCCATTCTAATAGGTGTATAGCAATTTTTATGTTTTTACCTTTTTAAATATGTGCATGTTTCCTACATACTGGAAATTATCATTTACATCCTGTTTTGTATACTGCTTTTTCACCTGAAAGTAAAGGAGACTTTGTCCACATGGCTACCATTTTAAGATTGACTAATAGTTCGTTGAGTGGATGTGACACAAGCACCTCTTACTGGTTTTGGGCGGTTTTCAATTTTTGTTGTTATAAGCCACACTGCAATAAAGACCTTTATATGTTAGCTTTTTCATCTTTTGGAGTACTTTCTTGGATTAGAGTCCCAGAAGTGGGATTCCTGGGTTAAAGAGTAGAAACATTTTTATAGCTTTGGATTGCTTTCTAAAAGGGTTTAATCTATTTAAAAGATCACCAGGAACATTACAAAAAAAAAAAAAAACCAGTTTCAGGGCACTGTTTTCAATATTAGATACTTTCACTGAAAGAAAAGATTCATATATGAATGAATGACTTTTTAAATTTACATTTATTTGACTTCTAGTAAAGCTGAACATTTTTCTTATTTACTAGTCGTCTTTTCTATTCTATGAATTATGCTTATATTCTTAGCTTATTATTGGGACTTGGTGTTTTCTTATCAATATGATCATTTTAAATAATAAAGATATTAACTCTTATCATAATAGCTACAAATATTTTCCCAACCTCTTGTTTGTCTTTTTTTTAACGTACAGAAATGTTTCATTCTTTTATATAGTCAAATCTGTCACTCTTTTCCTCTGAGGGGTTCTATATTGCTTCTAAGCTTAGAAAAATCATTTTCATCTCCCTCTCTTGAGGCTTGATAAATGGTCAATTTAATTTTCTTCTAGATTTTCTCAAGGTTTAAAAATAATTATCTCTGTAGCATATAGAGTTTTATGGATATTTAATGAGACATAAGACCTTAAAAAAGATATTTTCCAACATATGTTAATGTAAGTAAACCATTCTATGAAGACACTAAAGGATTGAACCTAAGTTCATCTTAATGCGATGACATGTTCTTTTGTGTTCTATTTCACCTGTCTCGGTTATCAGGCACATATTTTAAGAGGGCTCAAGAAACAATGGCTGAATACCACACACTGACACAGTGGAGAGACATGTAAGCCCCTTGTCAGGCTGATGGGGAGGTTATACACTAGGGGGCTAAACAGGTCCCCATTCAGAATCAGGGGCCACGGCTCACATGCTGCTTCCCCTTTCCCTGAGTCTCTGTTCCATTTGCCCACACTTCCAGAATCCCTCCTATTCCTTCCCAGTTTGGACAATTGCAAGCCTCCATCAGCTTCTTCTTAGGATACAGGGAGCTGCTTTCTCTGCACCCAGACAGAACCCACTCTGGGAATCCTGGTGTCTGAGACATCCAGCCTGTTAGACCAACCCACAGGCAGGGAAGGCCAGCATCCCTGGCCTGTTTGGATACCCCTGTACCCGATCCACTTTTCTGATGATAGCAGAAGCAGATAATAATTCTCCTCCCTCTTGAATCCAGCAGAGGTAACCCTTCTGCCAGTACCATGCAATGTTATAATTTTTATCCTTCCTCTACTTTTTGTCAAGATATTGGTGAATAGAATGAATATTCTAAATGGAAGAAGCCCATTCCTCAGACAGAGGCCTCCTCAATGAAGAGGGGCCTGGCTTCTGCCCCATTTTGAACAGATAGAAGAAATAGTTCCATTTTTCAGTGACGCTGGGGCTGAGCCATGCAGCAGAAAATCCACTCAGAAGCCCCGGAGAGCATGGGCGCTGAGAGGAAGCAGCTCGCTGAGCCGAAGCCCCTCACTCAGACCCCAATCAATATTAACAGGCGCAGGGCCTCAGACCCACGGCTGAGGCCCATAGCTCCTGGCGGGGGGAAGAGGGGGGGCCACGGGGGTCAGGGGGCTGGGGAATGGGTCACAGTGGCAGGGAGTGGGACGTGGCCAGACCCCTCCGTCTGTGTGAGGCGGGCTCTCCTCCGGGTCTGTCAGAACACTCGGCGTTTAGTTAAAAACTCTCTCCAAAAGAAAGAGCATTAAAGCGGAGAGCTTGAAGTGGATCCCGAGTAATTAAGTGTATAAATTAATTCTTCCCCTAAGAAATGTTCTTCTCCTATTATTAGATTTGGCTCTCAGAGGAGCTACATCCAAGTAGTGGGTTTCCAGTTGTGTGTGTGCGTGTGCGTGTGCGTGTGTGTGTGTGCGCGCGCGCGCGCACACGGACACACATTCTGGGCTTTGCTGCCTGAAGCCTACAATTAAAATAAGTGACATGAATGTGTCTTTAAAAGAGAGATCTGTGGAAAACTAACGGATTGTCTGTCAGGGGAAGAAAAAAATGAAATATGGCCACCTCAGTCCACTGAATGGATGAATAGGAAAGTACTTGTCCATCTAAGTACCCAAAGGGATAAAACCCAATGATAGCCTTCTCAACTGCTTAGCGCATAATGCATGTGCTGTTTTGATGCTAGTAATGTGTTTTTTACTTCTTCCTATCTAGGAGGAATGAATCAAATATGAGGAGAGCTGGAACATGATTTTCAACCCATTGCTTTTGATTAAGTGCCCGAACAGGCAGGTCCTGGGACTTGCAGTAATACTAATGGGGCATAAAGCGCTATAAAAAGGACGGGGCCCTACTTTTGTCCAAATGCCATTATCCTGGAATCAGAGACCCTGGTGTAATATGTCCACAGTTAACCTTTTTTTCCTGACAGGAAATTTTCTCCATCCACTCACCCCATCAATTATGCTGCATTTGGCCAGAGTGGTGAGTGATGACTTTATTTCAAACGAAAGAAGCACATATGCCAGGGTCCCAAATACTGAATACTGCTGAAGGGGGCGGGCCAGGAGAGAGATGTAATGAACTCTGCTGGCCATTAGTGTTTGGACAAAATGTTATTGTTATTGTGTTGTTTTTCTTTTTTCTTCTTTTTTCTTTTTTTTTTTTTTTAAATTTTTTAGGTTGGTTTTCCAATTTGCTTGCTCATTTGCTTGCTTGTTTTGGAAAAAGTGGAGACTGAGTACTGAAAATCTAATTATTATTATTTGGATCCAAAAAATAGTTAACAAATGAGACTTTGGCTACCCCAAACCTGGCAAATATGACTGGCAGAGAGAACCTCAATTGCTGGGACCTGGTACAGCAGGAAAAGAGCAAAGAGACTCCTTTCTGTCTGATCTCCCCAGGAGAAGGCTAATTTGGTCAGTGTCCCCAGGGAACCAGGCCCACGGCTCTCATCCCAGCTCTGCTCCAAGCACACGGCTCCTCCGGAGCTGCCCTAGCTGCCTCTGCACCTCTTCAAACTTTGTGAGACATTTTTTTTCTGCAATCAGCAAGTTGCATATTGTCCAACTGTTCTGTCATTTATTATAAATGGCTGCAAAAAGAAAAAAAAAGAAAGAAAGAAAAAAAAAGGAAAAGAAAAAAATTCCATGATGCTATAACCTAGTCCTGAGTGTAAATCAAACATTCCCTGTCATGTTGATAGCTTGTGTTAGTCTAATGTATTTTATATTACTCAAAAGCTTTGAAACCCTGCAGCTTTCTTCATATAGGCCATTATGCGGTTATCATTAAATTGTCTTGCAAAGAACATTATCGGTAATTATAGCAGACACTAAAATCAAATGATCAGAGTGGGACCTTTAACACCAAGAGGAACCATTAGAAGTTAATCAAATAAAAGGATGAGAATAATTATGTTAGGATTAAGCAGTAATATGCCAGAAGTTATATACTTTGCTGACTATATATCTTTACTCCCGGCTTCCTGAATTTCCTTTTCGTTGATGTGTTTTTATATAATACTTTGGCACAGAATGTAAACGACAATATTTTTGTCATGGCACAATCGGGCTCGAAGGTTCATAGGCGGTTCAGATCTAAATGCCATCAGAGGCACGGAGGTAATGATGAAGATAAAAATAATAGTAATAAAAAAAAGTACAAAGCTAGAAAAAAAAATCCATCGGTCAATGAAGCGTGGCAAAATGATAAAAATGATTGCAACAGGCACAGGTGCAAGG
Organism: Pteropus medius; assembly: GCF_902729225.1. Classification (NCBI taxonomy): domain Eukaryota; kingdom Metazoa; phylum Chordata; class Mammalia; order Chiroptera; family Pteropodidae; genus Pteropus; species Pteropus medius. The sequence goes on from NW_024340849.1 coordinate 20,238,215, forward strand.
GAAGTTGTTATTGGCTGGTTGCTCTGTCTTGGAGCCTGAGGATTTCTCCTGCAGGCCTTGCTGCAAACCGGCATGCTCCAGGAGAAACCAGAACCTCACAGGCTCTCAAGTTGCCCCTGCTGGAGCTGATATGTAGGGCTGTTGGTGAATTGGGGATGCTAACGGTGCAGGCAGGAGGGGAGCTTGGTTCCCTGAGGCTGAGTGCTGCCAGCAGAGCTTTCAGGCTCAGAGGGTGACCTCTGACCCCTTCCCTTTCCCAGTACACACACGCACCCCTCTGATCCCTTGCAGATGCCCACCTCTGCATGGGAATGGGCTGGCAGGAACACATGGCCTAGAGGGCTGAGTGCTGTGGCTCTAGTAGGGGGAGGGCGCCTTCCAGAAGGCATGGCCCACTATAGCTGCCAGATTAAACTTGAGCCACAAGACAAACAAATCCAATGTAAGCAGCTAGAAGGACAGAAATTCCAGATAGTATGTATGATCGTTTTAAAAAAAATCAAAATCTCCTCTTTCCTTTTCCTATCTTCCCTTACAAATAAAGATCAGTTCCTAATAACAGGTTTGCATTTGTGTCTGGCTTTGTGCTGGGCCCTGGGATACAGTGATGAGTAAGATAATAAGATATTCTGCTTAAAATGTTGCTATTATGACATACAAATATAAACAACAAAGTAATTTATATGAAAAAGTCTAGTCTAACACTTCTGTATTTTTATGGTTTTACACTTTTGAAGGCTTTATGATATTTAAAAATGAGGGCATCACTCTATTTCACAGAAGCAAAACGAGGCACTTAGAAATGGAGTCGGGAGGTGGAGATGAGAGCAGGCCTCTTTTGAGGACCCAGATGGGCTCCTCTGCTACTTTGACAGTGGCCCTATTGGGGGACATCCATTCCCATTGTCCTCTTTCCCTGGACTAACATTGTGAACCACCCATACCTCCTCATAGGGCCATTGTAAAGAGGGAATGAAGTCAAGGGGATGGAAGGGCTTCGAAAAATTAAAAGTGAGCTTAGAAAGCACAATTGGGGCTGCTTTACCCCTGGCAAAAATGTTCTTTTATTGCCATGTATATTTTCAGGTTGTAAAGTCTTGCTCCTGTTTAGGGGGATGGGAGGAGTCCTTTGGGGAGAGTCGGCAGAGTGACAGCGTAGCGGGTGAACAAACCGTGGAAGATGAGAGGTTGGTGTACTTGAAACAGAGAGGGTTTGGTCTCAAATCTGTCAATTATCTTCTTGGCCAATGAACTGCAAATAAGAGGCCACTTGGACCAGAAACAGGAACTTGGCAGAGATTTTGAAACAGGAAGAGAAGGGACCCCTTAGAGCTGGTGAAGAGCCCCAGGCCATGTAGACAGGCCTGGGAAAGATGGTACTCCATCAAGATGACATGGTCCCTAGTGAAACCAGGTCCAGAAACCAACTTAAGACCTCAGGTCCAGGAAGCCAAGCTTCACCTACAGGTAGAACTAATTCTGACAGCAATGTGTTAATGCACTTTAAAAATAATCAAGTTAAATTGAGGGAAGGGTGTCTTTTTAAGGGCTCATAATTCTGGGTCCAGTGGAAGAGTCCTGGAAAACTAGATGCTCTTACTTATCAGGAGGCTGGCCTGGGAATATATGTCCAAGTACCAGATTAGACAGAAGAGTTCAGAAGGCACTGAGAAGCCCAGCTCCAACCCAGTCCTACCACTGGCCTCAGTCTGGGCATCAATTCTACTCAGAACCAGGAGGGTAAATCTGCAAGTCAAGAACCAAAGACTTACAGGTCCTGGGAAGGAACAGTTAGGGAGGAGGCCCTGAAAAAGGCTGGCCTGGCCCCACTTGACCAGCCCAAGACAGATAAGGGACAACCTCAGGTGGATATGTTGTCTGAATTTTGCTGTTTTTTGTTTATTTTGTTTTTGTTTTTTTTAAAAAATTTGTTTTTATTGTTCTGTTTTCAAAATGCCTAGCAATTAAATTTTCATTTCTGTGTTGGTTAAGGAAGATACAAGGATGGTCCCTGGGGAAATGGCAACCAGTTCCTAAAAAGAAGGATCCCCAGAGGGGAAGTTAGGTGAAGTGCATGGGGGGGTAGGACTAGAGTATGGAGACAAACAAGCCAGATTCCTGGCACCTACAGGACAAAAGAAATTCTTGCTTGAAGAATTGGTTTTACATAAAGAGAGGTGCCTTGGAACTCGGCTGGGAGAAACCAATATTTTCCCTTTCCTCATTGTTACTGAGTTCCTGTAACTGAAACCAGAGGAGGGGGAGGTAAAGATCAGACAGTGTCTTACAAAGCTCAATAAATATTTGCGGGTTGATCGATCTGGGCATTTACATGAGAGGTTGGGAGCGGGAGGGGGTATCTCAACTGATATATAACCATTTGGAACCTTCCTGCTACTTGAGAGATGAGATGAACACAGCTGATGGCCTCCCTATAAACTTACTTCACACTTACACAGTATTTTACAAACAGTGTTTCTATTCCATTACTTCATCTGAGATTCACCATAACCACGTTGGATAGAAGAGTGGCATTCTTATCCCATTTTATAGATGAAGAAACTAGACTCATTGAGGTAGGGTCTATTACTGACAAAACATAAAGTGCATTCAGCCCCTCTTACCTGACTCTGACCACCGTATCACTTTTTAGTGTACATGCTCCTTGAGGCAGGGCCATGCCTTTGGAGACAGTCCAAATGGGACTAGTTTCAGGACTTGTCATGAGTTTTTGGAGTCTTATCATATATAAAGCAGCCTCAAGCTTTGCTTGATAATGAATTCTTATGTATAGATAAATGTGCATTGATTACTGAGGACAGAGGCAAATAACCAAAGATAGTCACTATTCCACATGCCTCTGGCTGTTTCCCAGGGCTAACAGTGAGGCGACTTGTAAATCTGTTTAAACAATGCACGTGTCACCCCACCTTGTGTTATTTTCGAGGCCACAGTCCAGAATGAGGCTCAGAATCACCGCCCTGTTATTCAGCAGGCTTGGAGGCAGCAAGGTCTCTGGCAAATGTGGCCAAGCAGTGTTATTCGGGAGGATGGGGAAGGAGCCAGAAGGTACCCTTTTGCACACACCACCCTTCCATCTATTGAGCTCTTAAATTAGCTCAGAAAACCCAGGTGTCAGCTGTCCCCCTGGAACAACCCAGATGAGCCATTAAAAAATGCCAGGAAGAAATGAATGCCTAAATCACCTTGTCTCTCTGAAGGTAGAGTCTTGCCTAATCACACGTCAAATCATATTTTTTCTTCGCCAGATGGATGTCTTCTTTCAAAGTCTGATGGTCACAGAGACAAAGGTACTGCTTCAGCCTTAAGTAACTGTTGAAGTTTTACCCTGAAAGATTATTTGCTAGGAGTAACTAACGTAAAAAATGCCCTGTCAAATAACAGCTTGCTTGCTTTCATTTTTTTTAAAGGGTAATATTTGGTTTCATCTTGCAACTACTTGGGAAAATTTAGCACTGAGTCAGAAAGGTTGGCCAACAAGTAGCACTTCATAAATTGCTGGAGCCCTAATCAATACGTATTGTCATCCACTCCAGTCCTTCGGGCGGATTTCTCTCTGCCCTGAGTTGTTGCTGTATTTTATGAGGTTGTTACAGGCTGGGCTTGCATGGCCTGGGCCTAATGAACCTGTCACTGTGGCTATTGATTGACATGCCAGTGTAAGTGAGACAGGCGATTCCGATTGACTTCCTAATTACTGCTGCTGGGCTGCCTCGCCAACTGCTCAGGCCAGAGGTTAATAGTTTTGATGTTCAGCCGCTCCTAGCTGTGGAGGCCGGAGTGAAACTGGCTCCTCAGACGTCAATACCTGAATCAAGTTCTCAAGGCTACTGCCCGACCTGATCAATTAAGGCCTTCGTGTTCCTCCTGGTGGCGGCTGACAAGAGGCTGATGAGTGGAGGAGTTCACCAGCAAATGGTTTCAGGGAGTTCAGGTGACTCTGAAAGCACCACCCCATGGCCTAGCGTTGGCAATTAAGGGAGTAGGGGTGGTGGGGGAGGGGCGTCGAGGTGGGAGCAACTTAAGAACACTGCACCCGGGTGTCAGCAGTTTGGGTTTGTTATTTTTCCACTTTTCCATCTTGAGGATTAAAAATTAAGTGTTTGTTTTGTTTCTCCAATGTCCATAATTTGGCCAGGTGCCATGGACTCTTGGATAGAAGAGAAGGAGGTAACTTGCAGTGATTCATCTATTTGGCAGAAACTGATTGAATGTTGTTTACTTTATCCAAGATATGATGAGTGTATACAGATTTCTAATAATCTTTCATTAATGTCATGTCTTAAGAGTTGGGAACATTTTCACAATCAATGTTTTATTTGAACCTCATAACACACCATGAAGTGGATGGGGGTGTGGAGTTGCAAGCTTCACCTTTGATGACTAAACTGAGGCTCAGCAAAGGTAACTGATTCCTCCAAAACCATAAATCTAGGAAGGAGAGAAGCAAAGCTTCACAAGAAGACATTCTGGTTCTTAATCTGATGTTCTTGCCAGGACTCTGGGATGCCCAAGCCTGCATCGCAGATGCTTATAAACCAATTGAGATAAGTAAGACTGGTGTATCAATGTGTCAGGGGTCCCCAAGACCACCGCTCATTTACGTGATTCAACAGGAGAACTCACCAGACTCAGAATACAGTCATAGTGATAGTTTATCACAGTGAAAGGATTCAAAGCAAAATCAGCCAAGGGAAAAGGAGCATGAGTAAAGTGTGGAAACACCAGGCACAAGTTTCCCAGAGTCTTCTCCCAGTGGAGTCTCACAGAACACACTTAATCCCCCCAGTAATGAGTCGTGATGACATGGATGAAATGTCTATGAGGCAAGCACATGGGAGACTCAAGGCTCTTATGGAGGGCTGGTAACATAAACAACCTCTGCCTAGCATGTGCCAAAATTGCAGATTCCCAGAAGGAAAGCGGTTGTTCATTACAAACCATATTGTTTGCCTCAGCGTAGACACAGTCAACCACCCTTATCGTTTTTGGAATGATAAAAAGCCTCCTGAAATCCAAGTTCCAAGACATCTGCCAAGGACCAGCCTTTTAAAAGATAGCCGTCTCAGGCCTGCTACGTTAGCTCTTCTCTACACAAGGAGGAGCCTCAACACAAAGCAGTAGATGGAAAGAGCTTGGGAGTACGGACCAACAAACACAGTGTTAAGCAATTCAGAAGAGGAGGATTACATTTCAGCAAGAGCCTCCTAGAGGGGCCTATCATTAAATTCACCATCCCAGCCATATTAACCATGCATCGTTATTTGCTGTACTTCTGGTGCTGTCACATTTGGGGCCTTGCCGACTCAGGAGGGACTACCCTGCAAAGTCAGATAATTCTTAGAGATAGTAAGCAACTTACCTGCCAATGTGCCTTGCATATGCAAGCTAACCAATCCAGAACCCATACCCCCCAACTGCCTTCTTTATTGTGTTCTTACATTCTGAGACACTATGCCCTGCCCTAATCACCCCAAGGCCAGGTATCAGGCATCTAGGGTCACATGAGCTCTTTGAATAGTGGACAACCAAAGTTTACAGTGTCAGATTTCTCCTCATTCTTTCCAGCACATACCCTGCTCAGTGCTGTTTTATCTCATGAGGTCCCCCACCCATTCAGTCTGAAATGCCCTTTCTCTTCTTCATCTATCCAAGTCACCTCCCTTCTAGGGCACTGTCGTATTGAAGAACTGCCGACTCTTATTAACCTGCATCTTCTCTGAACTTCTACCTAGCACGATTCCGTGGCATATAAAATGACTTTGTTTTTAATGTGTTCAATGTGTCTTTTACTTAACCAGGTAATAATTGTCTTAAAGGAACAAAGTTTACCTCTTCTGTGTCCCCCAAAGCACAGCATGGTGCCTTTCTCATGATAGTTTCCCCTGATAACTACTAAATGTTTCAGAAAAGATAAACATGGTCTGTGCGTGTATATGTGTTTGTGTGTGTGTGTGTGTGCACGTGTGTGCAGTTAAGATAGCTTCTTGAAATGTAAGTCTGAGTTTGATGTCATTGAAAAAAAACTTAGGAAACTGAAATATTAAAGTGTATACTTGAAGAGAAACTTAGGTGTGTCAAAGCTTTAGTCTCCCTAATCCTCTAAATGGAGATATACTGTGCAGCTTCTAGGATTCTACCTGTGTATTTCTCTCCCTGCTTCCCTCTCCTCCATGTCCAACTTGGGGTTCGTATCCTTTATCAAGCTTCATTCTTTCATTTTTAACTGAAAAAAAATAAAAAGAACCCAGACCCCAAAGAGGATATTCGCCTTTGTGTAAGGCTTGGTCCTTCTGAATGGTGACCCATAAATCCTGGTTTACCTGGCATTATCTCCATTAGTTAACTGACAACGTGGGAACCCCCTCGGGCCTGAGCATACCAGGCTGGTTGGTCTCCCTCAGTGAGAGAGAGGACTTGGGTTGTGACTTGAAGAATCAGCAATATTTTGATAGGAAGAAAGAAAGAAGGAAGACACTTCATGTGGGGAAGCAGCATCAGCCAAAATTTCTTCCAAATGTGAGTAAGAGAGAGGCCTGAAACAGTAGCTCTGCTGGAAGAGTTGTGGTTTGGTTTGGTTTTGTTTGGTTTTGTTTGTCTCTTTTCCCCTTCTTCATTATTTTCATCCTAATACTCTGTCTGACTCATGGCTGTTAACACAGTCTCATCTCCTCATTGGGGCCCACCCATGGAGTAAGAATTCAACAAATAGTTGCTGGTTGATAGGCTGACTAAGGACATTAGGAGGAAATGAGAGGAATTTGCCTTTTGCTCCTAAGAGGGAAGAGGCTGAGAAACATGAAGCACAAGGGCAAAACGGAAAGGAATGGTGGGGACCCAGGTTGCTGGAGGGGTCAACAATCTTGCAGAAGGAGGATGCCTACTCTTCTGTTTTAAGTAGATGGTGATAAAGCAGTGTACGTTCTTCCACCTCCCTTAATCTTTAGTAAAATTAGCTACAAATGTTCATTCAAATATTAGTGCAAGTTTTTTGTTTGTTGTCTGTAAATTAAAGAAAAAGTTGAGTTCTACACCTGGGTTGACATGGTATGAAAGAAGGACAGCAGATAACGAACAGCAAGATGATCTACAAATTGAACTAAATTAGCAGAAGCAGGGCTTCGAGCTGAAAAGGATCTTCAGAACGTTATCTCCTATCTCCCTGGAATTCACTGAAATTTGAGGGTGGATTTTAGACTTTCGACAATCCATGGAGTGGCAGTTTGAGTTTCAAGAAGCTGCTGACATCTGGGTTCTGCAGGCTGCTCTTAGAAAGGGCCCGCTCGGCCATGGTGGTGTGGGGGAGGACCAAAGTGAGTGAGACCCATCTGCCCTGAGTAGCAGCTGTTCGCTTTGACCAATCGACCTGCCTCCCTAATCTGTGAGTTGCATGAAGTTCCCCCTCTACCTTCCCTGCTCTGCTCTCCAGCTGCCCAGATAGGTCCTGTTTTCTCAGCCAACCCTTCTACGCCTGTCCCTCAAGGGCTCACCTTCATCTTCCTCCTCTTCCGTTTCAGGAGGAGTTTCTGGTTTAATCCTCTTCTGCTCCCACCGTGCACAATCACCTGGTCTGTTCCAAGCATCTTTGGAGAGTCAACGCTAAGCATTTTCCAACCTCACTGGTGGAGGTCTATTCACAGCCTTTCCTGAGCCCAAGAGAGGAAACTGCCAAACCACCTGCAGGCTGGAATATTCTCATTCCGGATCACTAGAGCTGCAGTGACGGTGTAACACACTCATCTAACTAACCTCACACCCAAACTGTAAGGCAGGAGTGATCATTGCTGCTCTCCAGATGACGAAATTGAGGCTGGGAGAGGTTATTGGCTTCAGACCATCACTACGAAGCAGCCAGGCCAAACGAAGAAATCTGATTTATCCAAGTGGTTCATTTCCATTGCTGTACAATATTCTACAGTATGAATATACCATGAATTACGTATCCATTCTATTTTTGATGAACAATTGGATTGTTTATGGAATTTGGCTAACCTGCTGGAATACCGCTATGAGCACTATTGTATGTTTCCTAAGGAGTATTTACCTAAGAATGGAATAACTAAAGATATGCATATCTTTAATTTTACCAGATAATGCCATACTTTTTGCAAACCATTTGTAATATTTTACACTTCCATCAGTGGGTTTTCATTGCTTCTTATCCTTGCCCACACTTATTTTTTTTCAGACTTTTGAATTTTTGCTCATCCGATGGGTGTGTAGTGGTATCTCATTGTGGTTTTAATTTTTATTATCCTGATTCCCAATAATGGTAAGCACTTCTTCATCAGTTTGTTGGCCGGGCAGTTTTCTTCTTTTGTGAGAGGCATGGGTAAGCCTTTTGCTTGTACCTCGTCTTGAAACTGCTCTCCCTGGAGCACATCACAATCAATTTTTCAACTACATATAATGAGTAATAAGTATCCAATAGTGTCAATAACCACTTGTCCAGTCATGTTGTATTAAATGAGGGTTCTTATCCATTTTTAAGCCTTCCACTCTACCAGCAAAATCAGTCCTTGGCTTTTTACTTCGAGCAGACCACACACACTTGGCTATTTCAATCAATTTTATGATTAAACAACAAGAAGAGAAACAGAGGGAATGTGAACATGTATTTTATGTTTTTTATGTATAATACATTCATTCCTGGGCCAGTACCCAATAAATGTTTCTCTGAGGCAGGACACTGGCCCCAAACCTTTCAGGAGCTGAATATCTGATGCTGACAAAGAATAGCACTTACTCACAGTCTACCACACAGCCAGCAAACACTTTCAAGTGAAGCAACGTAAATTTCTCGACAGGTTCATTCTCCATCTTGAATGTGGGCCTAATCCCAAATCTGCCTTGAGGATAGCAAGGGAATAAGCCCATCAGCTGATCACCAAACGAGAAGCTAGATTTACAAAGTCTTTCGTGGTTTACCTTCTTATGTCTCCATCTGTCACTGTGTCTATAAGGATGTTTTTGGCTGCCCATCCAGAAGTTGCTAAATAATGACATTTACTCATTCTCCTAACAAGAAGTCTAGCTGCAAGGGTGCTGCATATTTGGTTCATTCAGTGACTTAACAGAGTCAGGTCCTTCTAAAATTTTCCTGAATGTTCCCTTTAGGTCACAGGAAGGCTACAGCAGCTCAAGCTTCAGGTCCTGATGTAACCACAGGTTAAAAACACAGGACAGGTTCTTTTTACCAGTCTCTTCATTAGTTGGTGATCTTTCCTAGAAGCCTGAACAAGCTTCCTCTGTTTATCTCATGGACATTTGTGATAAAATGTCCTTTCCAGCCACTAAGGAAGAGAAGTACTGGATCAGAATGGGGCCTCTATCTCTAAGGGAGGAGGAAGAGGGAACCCAGTTGGTTATCTCAGTGCCTGCCACTCCCAAGACTAGAGTCGGGGCATGCAACCTGCGTGGTTGCCCAGGTCCTGCTTTCAGCTTGATGTTATACTCTATCACCATCTTAAATTTCTTAATAGCTTTTCAATAAAGAGCTCTGCTCTTTCATTTCACACTTGGACCTGCAAATTATTCAGTTTTTCCAGACCACGCCCACCACGCCCCTCTCCGTGCTTCGCCACACTGGGTTTCCCACACTCCTCAACACATCAGAGCAAACTCGTTATTTCCTCTCCCTCAATCAGTGCTGACTGGTTGGCTGCCGAAAATTAGCGGTCACTAGCTACTGAACATTTAAAATGTGGCTGGTCCAAATTGAGAGGTATTATAAGTATAAAATGCACACCAGATTTTGAAGACTTAGTATAAAAACATGGAAAACAGCTCATTAGTAATTTTTACATCGATTACATGTTGAAATGATAATATTTTGGATATACTGGGTTAAAGAAAATGTACTATTAAAACTAATTTCTCCTTTTTATTATTATTCAATGGGGCTACTAGAAACTTTACATATGCCATTTATGCTACATTATACAATATAAACTATACATTATTTTTATGCTATATTATATTTTATTGGACAGCACTGGCCCAGATCGGTCTGCATTCCCTCCCTCTCAATCTTCCCTTTCTTGCCCTTTAGATTTCGATTTCCCATCACATACAACTGGAAACTTCTCTGTGCTCCCTTCGCTCCCTGCACAGTCACTACTGGGACTGGCTGTTTGCATCCCCCAGGAAACTGTCCAGCTGGAGCCTGAGAAGCGCTTTGTCCGGTGCCTGGTGCATAGTAGATCTCTATTAATATTCGTTGAGGAAATTGCTTGCAAGGGTCCCCATGCTTCTGACTTTTCATCCTCGTTCCCTTCACCTTCAAGGGAAATTCAAGATAATTGTTTCCAAGTAAGAGATGGTAAGATGCTTTCTTTTCTTTTGTGGTGACTCTCGACCTGAGCTGACAGTTCGGAAACACTTGGGGAGTTGTAAAAATACTGATGCCCAGGTCCCACACCCAGAGATTTAAATTTAATTGGTCTGGGATGGAACCTTGAGTGAAGGGAGGCTGCCGAGATTCTCGGATAACCCTAATGTGCAATGAAGGCGAGAGCCCATCAAGGACCTGTGGGGGACCACATCGCCAAGTGTTCCAGCCATTGTCATTGGTCCTCACATTCCTGAAAGTGGAAAGGAGGCAACACAGTAGCAAGATCACCTCTCATAGGACACACAAGTCTGAGACAAACCCCTCTCTCCATCAAAGTTACCTCTCTCTATTAGGTTTCTCCCATAACATGTTAAGAACTCCACTGGGTCACCACTTTAGTTCACAGATGCCACCACGCAGCCATCAGCTAGTAATGATTTCTGGTCAAATGCAAACTATTAAGTGAGGGAGAAAAGAATCCACATTCCATTACCAATCCCCTAAATGGCTCACTCCCTGGTCTAATTGCCTTCTGAGTTCCCCCAGACAGCCATGGCTAATAAGGCAAACACCCCCAAAGAGCCAAAATTCGAACCCAGAAGGAAAAGAGCCTGGAGAAAATTGGAATGCTCAGCTTATCTCGGTGTCAGCCTGGAGGACTGCTGACCCACCAGCAAGGAAGTGACCGTCCACATCACAGACGCATCTTCCCTCTCCACCTCTCCTCCTCCCCTCTTACAGTCTCTCTCCAAAAAACTCGAGGCAACTGCAGCCTGATTTTTGATGGATTGGCCACTGTGTTTTATTCGACAATGTATATCACTCTGCCAATATGAATTTGCAAGATGGTAAAAATATAACCCCCCGAAAAGATTACGTGAAAGGGAAAAAAATCATTAGGCAATTAAGAATGGCAATAATTCACCCATATCTATGCTTTGGGAAGAAATATTGCCCCAGGGAGTTAGCTCTGCTTATCACTTTGTCATCTGTCTGAGGTCTGAGTGAGAGGAGGTTTTGTGTGCGTTGCTGATGATTTCCCGCAGTATTTCTAAGCGTGATCAAAACGAATGCCAGGCTTTTAATAGAACCCTCTCTCTCTTGGGGTAGCCCTAATTTGTACATATGAAGCTGAGCTACTAAATTAACTAAACATGTGAATTTCCTTAGACACCTCCACACAAATCCATTTCAGAGGAATCATCTGACAATCAGAATTTTTGATCCGAAAATGACCTTAGAGGTCATTCACCAGCCCCATCAATTTACGGATGAGGACTATAGAGGCTCAGAGAGCGAAAGTAATTTTTCTGAGGTCACACAGCTAATAGAGACAATAATACACTAAAGTCCTGGGCTTTTCAACTCACAAACTAGCAGATGTCTTTCTGTTCCACCACCCTGCCTACTCCTTGGCCAGCTTATTATCCATCAAGGAGCTGGAGGAAATAATACGGCCTAGTCCCTCAAGGAACTAACTTAAAAACTCCCTTTTTTGTAACACTTTCCTTGGCTCCCAACCCCACCCCAGGCTGCAATGGGTGTTCCTGCTACGTTCTTCCATCTCCAATTTTACCTGCCTCACCATTATGTTTTCCACACGATCCTGTTGTGTGCCCTAGTAGAAAGGAAGCTCTTCGAGATCAGGGGTGCTTTACATTCACTTTAATGTCCTCAGTACCTAGAACACACTAAGTGTGCTATAAATGAGATTTGAATAAATCAGGAAGGTATAGTTTCTCTTGTCATGAAGAGGAAAGGAACAATTTTTTGTTCACTTTGTGTTTCAAGATGGCATGCCAACCCCCTTAAGAGGGACCCAGAGAGAAGCTCTTTGGCCATCAGATCTCAAGAAATTCCTCATGAGGAATCCTGTTCTCCTCCCTACCCTTACTTCACCTCCAGCCCTGTCTCCCTACTCTGCTGTGTAAATTTCCATTGTCTAATCAGCCCAGTTGCCTACATGTCCATGAAAACACCAAGCTCATTCCCACTTCTAGGCTGGGTTCTTGTTGAGCCTTTGCCTAAAAAGCTTCCATCTTTCCCCATCCCATAGACCCCATAGAGCTGTTCTTGATTAGCCTCAAGCCACACTGATAGCACCTGGTCTGCATTACCTCTTCTAGAGTCATATTGCTCACCATTGCATGTTGTGTCATATGTATAACTATTGACCCTCTAAGATGGCTTTAAACATCTTTCAGAGTCACAACTTCTGTATCTGTCACAAAACATTTTCTATATGTGATCCGATGAAATGTTAAGATGCTCATTGACTGAATGCAGTTTGGAAAGCATCTTGTGCCTCGAGATCAGTAATCCACTGAGACTGGTGGTTTGACAACCTAATAGCTCTGCAGACCTCATAAGACAGCCCAGAGCCAGGCAGGGGGACGTGGCCACATGGAACACATGGCAGTAATCCACCTCCAACAGTTAGGCTTGCAGCCAGCTGCAGGTGACAGAAATCGGACAAGAATGCTACAGCACGTTATATCTTACAAGAATGGCCACAGTCACATTTCCAATTCCACGTTTCCCTCTCATAAAGAAGTAAAGTCTGCTTCCCCTCTCCTTGCAACTGGACTGGCCTCTGTGGCTGCCTCAATGAAGAGAATGCAGTGAAAGCTACACTGCATGACATTCAAGGCTAGGTCACAAAAGATAACCTGGCTTCTGCCTGGATCTCCCTCCCCTGACATGCTTGACCTTGGAACCCAGCCACCTTGTTGTGAGGAAGCCCAGGCCACAAGGAGAAGCCACATGTAGGTATTCCAGCTGAAGCACCAGCTTAGGCCTCAGTCACTAGTCACATCAATCACCAACATGTGAGTAAGCAAACCTTCAGATAACCCAACCCTGTACTCTTCCAACTGACCCACCTGACCCCAAGTAGAGCAGAGATGGGCTGTCCTCAGCTGCCCAGACTGCAGGTTCATGAGCAAAATGACTGTTGTTGTTTTTAAGCCACAAAGTTGTAAGGTGGTTTGTTACGGATTAAACAATCTGAGAAAGTACCTTAAGAGAATAGGTTGTTATTTTTCTCATATAACAGAGTCCAAGGGTAGGCAGCACAGGCGCAGTGCTTAAGGACCAGTCTCCTCCCTTCCTGGTCCACCAACCTTAGCATGTGACTTTGGTTCTTGAGATTGTAAATTGGCTGCTCCACCGATGGGCATCGCATCCAAGTTCTAGGCTAAGGAAGAGAGAACAGAGCAAAAAGAGAAGAGAAAGGTCCTATGCCAGTTGATTCTGCCCTTTCTTTTACAAACTTTCCCAGAAACCACACGAGAAACTTCCTGTGTCATCTCGTCTCTCGTCAGTTATAACTTTGTCACTTGGCTACTCCTCACTGCAAGGGAGCCTAGGGAAGTTAAGTGTGTGTGTTTGGGGGGAGGGGGTGGTTAGGGATGGGAGGCAGGGGGGTGTGTGTGGTGTGTGTTTATGAAGATAACAGCTACCTTGCAGAATTCCATTGAGGTTATACGAGCTGTGGGCACAGTGTTGCAGTCCCCAGAGATTTGGCCCTCTCAGGGTCGCTCTGTTCTCCATGCAGAAGTGGAAGGGTGCTGCTGCCTCCACTTCTGTGTCTCAGTTTGTCACTTGGGAACACAGTGGTGCCCTCAGAGCCCTGCGTCTCTCCAGTGCCTCATACAGACCACTCTTCAGTGTCCCTCCCTCCATAAAACTCAGACGTGAGTCAGTAGAGAGAGACACATGTTGCTTCCTGATTTTTTCCTCAACTCTTCTCTGGCCAAAGACCCTCACTCATTTTAAGTCCTGTTGGCCTTGTCACAGCCCATTCCACATCCTCAGCCACCTATGACTCTCTAGAGGCTCAAGCTGAGTCTCCGGCTGCAAACACATCCCCAACTAATGAAAAGTGAGCCTGCCATATGTATTGTGATGATTAATTGTATGTGTCAACCTTACTGGGCCATGGTGCCCAGATATTTAGTCAAATATTACTGTGGATGTTTTTGTGAAAGTGGTTTTTCGATGAGATTAACATTTAGAGTAAAGCTAATTTCCCTCTGCCATGTAGGTGGGCCTCATCCAATCAGTTGAATGCCCTAATAGAACAAAGGTTGGCCTCCCCCAAAGAAGAAGGAATTCTTCCAGAATACAGAATATTGCCTTTGGACCTGGACTGCAATTCTTCTTTGGCTTCCAATCCCACTGGCCTGCCCTGCAGATTTCTGACTTACCAAGCCTCCATAATAACATGAGCCAGCTCTTTAAAATAAATCAATTATCTATCTATCATCATTCATATCTGGATTCTTCATCTATCTATCCATCCATCCATCCATCCATCTATCTATCATCTATCATCTGTCTATCCATACACACACACACACACACACATCCTGTTGGTCCTGAATCTCTTGAGAACCCTGACTAATGTATGTATCAAGACTCTTTAAGATAACTTCTTATTTGAGATGTCCAAGGAAAATAGAAGCAATTTTCTTTCTACTTTAATTTTCCATCAGTTTTTTATTGAATCTCTGCAATTGCAGGAAACTACATTCGATGCCAAGGGGAGACAAAGATGAACACAACACAGACCCTGCTCTTAGGGAGTTCACATGCTGGTTGGGTCACACGGCACATGGGCAATTCCAAAGTGTTGTCCACATAATACTAATCCTGAGATATGCTCCTTAACCAAAGAATTCTTTGGCCTGAAAAGTTTTGGAAACACCGCTTGGAGAGATTTTAATTAGGTTGACCATATGTCCTGCTTTGCTCAGGATAATTTCAATTTACACCCATCATCCTGGCATCATTAATGACGGCATCCCTTTCACTCTCTAAGTGGCATCAGTTGGATCATAAATTGTATGGTCACCCCAGTATTAAGTGTGTAAGCATATTAAAGGCTCCGAGTCATCTTGCTTTAACTTTGTTAGGCCCTGCATTTCCCAAATGCGTCTGAGAATGGAATCACTTTTTACATTAACATCTTCCAGGATCAACGTTCTGAAGAACATTGACATAGACAGAAGTAATAGTTGAGTAACCTACACACACAGTAAATAAGAAGGGCCAGAGGGTCAGGGGAGGCTTCGTGAGGGAGGGGACCTGCACCAGGCCTTGAAGAATGAGCGAGAGTTTGAAAGGAAGAGAGAGGATAAGAGACTCCAGTAGCTTTGGTGAGGATGCTCTTCTAAATGTGAGGGAGAGAGAGGCTTGAAACAGCAGCTCAGTTGGAAGAGAAGCCTCCTCTTCATTATTTCCACTCTGATGCCCTGTTTGACTTATGGCTGTTAACACAGTCTCTCCTCCTCATCGGGGTGGACAGCAAAGAGTCCTATTCGCAGAGCCCGAATCTAGTAAGAATCGCTGATTGATAAGTTGACTAAAGAAGGAAACTGCTGTTAAAATAGTTAACGCAGTTGCACAGAAGTCATCAGCATCTTTGAAGTCAGTCCCCATCAGTCTCAGCTTCTGGAATATCTTAATCTAATTGTAGATTGATGGATCACATTAAGCTAGCAATGGCCACGTCAGCAAGTAGCTGAATCCAGTGCAGTGATTAAAAACCACCAGCTTTGCTCATCTGGGTGCAGCAGAGAACTGATCTAGGGGTTTGAAGGTAGCTGCATATCAGCACCTGTTTCTGGGAGAACATAGGGAAGGTAGAAGCAGCAGACTGTGAGGGTGAGAGCTCCCCAGAGGACAAAGTCCATAATGACTTTGCGTTAGCTCATTAGAAATTCTTTGAGGCCAGAAATCAGGGCATAAATATTTCTAAAACATAACCCATGGTCTTAGCTTGGCACCAATAAAATATTCAAAATATTCTTCAAGGTGAAATGAATACATGTTGAATTCATAGGACTGAGCCGAGCTTCATCTCCTTACCATCAAAATAGGTTAATAATTTCTGACCTCAAATGTTCGATAATCAAGATATCATTTGGGGTCCCTTTGCCCCTTAGCATTTAGATAAGGTTGACTCAATCACTTTTTCCATAAATTTGAGAAAGACCAAAGCCTTCCCCAAGATTTCTGCAAACTCATTCCTGAGCCCCCAAACCCCTGAAATGGTTGCATTTGCAGAACGTCTTGTTTCCCTGAACTTATTATCTTGATTGCACTCAGTGTTTACCTGGCTCAGGACTCAGACTAAAATTTCCAGACAGACCATGCACACAGGTGTTTAGGTGTGTGATGAGTTTTATTGGGTGTTTAAAGAGGTAGAGATTTCTACTAAAAAGACCTACTTGGAAGTTAATATCAGACATCCTTGTTTATTCAGAAAATGATAATAAATCTAAAGGCCTGAAGCCATTTCTACAACTTGGCTCCATACTAACCTATGCTCTTTCTCCTCTTACTTTGTCAAGGTTTCTTCTCCTTCTGTCTATAGAGCAAAAAATTATTTTCTCCAATTTCCTTATGCAGAGTGGTTCTGCTCTCTTTTGTTACCCAAACTCTGCTCCAGGCTCCCTTTGCACAGTCAAGGGTTCCCTCCAAGCCTAGAAAGGATCATCGGTAAGGGCCAAGGCAGTTTAGTGCCTAGACCTGGGCCATCTCTTCCTTAGTGTTCAGGGGATGGGAAGAAGTGGTTGATCCCATTTTCCTTAGAACATCAGGAAGCTAATTTCAGCCACTTCCCAAATAACTTCTGTCATGTAATCGTGACCTTTCCTTGGCAAACTTAATCTCAGTTGGACATCCTCACTTCTTATTTGCAGTCTTTCCCTTGATCCCAGCATCAGAGAATGCAAATTTATTTTAATACAGACCCAGGTTAATTCTGCTGTCTTTTCCATTTTCTTACAATGTTCCTTCTTCCCCTAAAATTTTTGAGCAGGTATATTCAATGCCCTTCTCTCTGAAGACTTAGTATCCTACACGAGTTTCCCTCAAAAGCAGAGCCTGAGGCAAGGACTTGGGTACTGGTCATTTATTTGAGAGGTGATCCTGGAAAGAAGTGAAGGATAAGGAAGAATGGGATGGGGAAGAAAAAAAGTTAACATAAGGACTTATTGTCAAGGTTGCAACTGTAGGCAGTAAGTACTCTAGTCCCCAGGACCTCAGAATTAGAGAGAATGCCGTTTTGAAGTTGTCCATCTGAATGATGGATACTCATCCACTGGCTCCTAGCCCCTATTGGATGAGGGTCACCCCCAAGGGCAATAATGTACAGGCACTTCTGGGATGCACTTGCTCATTGGTTGAGCAAGTTCCTTCTGGACAAGGCCCTGGGGTGGAGACCAGTGTGTGCTTGAGATGGAATTGGCCAGCACGTGTCTGACCTCATGTGGAACTGCCCCTCACATTTGTAGATGAAATTGGAGGTGAGCCAACAGCATCTGACAGTGGCACTAAAATCCTCTGCTGTACATAATAAGAGCTCCATTTGTCAAAAGTCCACTGGATAATGCTTAATCACACTCACACTTTTTCAGAGGCTCCGGCCAAGACTTCAGAAACTCTACAAGGTTGAAATTATACTCTCAGGTATAACCAATATGTACCTTGGGTTCCTGTGGCTGACATTTTGCCTGTTATCAAATATCTTGTCCTTCTGTCTTGGGTACATGGTAGGATAGCACTTTGTCACCTGTACGTAGGCATGGTCATATGACTTGCTTTGGCCAATGCGATGAGAGGAAGTAACATCTGGGACCCTGTGTGACTATGAAGCACAGAGCCCTTTGCTGACTCCTGACTGAGAGACAGCTGAGCAGGAAATAAACTGAGAGCTTAGGAGTTGTTTCCTACTGTAGCATCACCAAGCCTGGCCTGACTAATGTAGTCTCTGGAAACAATGTATATAGAGTTTGCCTCTTGTGTAATTTACGGATAAGATGCTATTAGACGCCGTTAACTTATTCAGCTAAAAAGTGCCTTTAGAAAAATCAACCTATTTCAATAAAACTAAAATCACATTGTGCAGCTGAAAGTTAACTAAATTATTTTAGTTACTGCTTTGGATCATCTGAGACACTACTTTCTTCCCTTACCATAAAAGTACTTTCACCTTCATCTTTACTGCTAGGAAAGAAACACCCAGAAGAAGGATATCACACACACAAAAAGTTACATGCCAATCCCCTGGGGAGGAAGGAAGACTGGAAGGGAGGCTTCGTTATCATCATTTTGTATATTTTGATGTATAGCTCTTTTAGTTCACATAAACACTTCTGAAGTCCCATTAAACAGATTAGGCTTAGAAAAGTTCTGTGCCTTGCCCACAATCACACAGCTCTTTGTATCACACTGCCTTTCAACGTCAGGCTCAAAACTTTCCATGGCTTGGTTTTTATTTTCCAGTTTTATTGAGATATAATTATATAAGTTCAAGGTGCACAACATAATGATTCGTTGTAAGTATATATTGCAAAATGATTGCCACAAGTTTAGTTAACATCCACCACCTTACATAATTACAAATATTTTTTATCCTTGTGATGAGAACTTTTGAGATCTACTCTCTTAGCAACTTTCCAATACACGATACGGTATTGTGAACTATAGTCTAGCTTAGTTTTCCCTCTTTAAAAAAAGATTACGAATATGACCAGAGACGCTGTGAACCTTATTTCCTAGCGCATCAAGTCTAAACACCACTTCTCCCCTTATTACTTACATAGCCCTCCATCGTTTAGCTCTTCGAGCTCTCGATTATCAGGAAGACACCCTAAGCTGTTTCCTCCTCTATAATTCCCTCAACTTGTACCCATCTCCCGGAACATCTTCCTCCATCCCCTCCATGGATTCAATGCTACCCCCCTATTACAGTTGTCAGAAGCTCAGAAATGGGACAGAGAGTTGAACTGCCAGATGTCAGAGCAGCTGATTAAGGCAAACGACCAAAAATGAAAGTGTTAAGCTTTTCATCAGTGACCATAATGCATAAGCAAGAGCCCAAACCAGAGAAAGTGCCAACTCCCCCATTCCATTTTTCCACACAGAACTACGCTCTGGTCCAGGGTCGGGTGGATCAGAACAGACATAGGAGTCATCTCGCCGTTGGGGGAGACCCAGACGCAAGGCTCCAGCAGTTTTGTAGACCTGGGGTTTAGGGAGGGGGAAGGAGGGGACCTATAATGAGGCCTGAAACATCACACATAGATTTTTAACCAGGAGCTGGACTCCTAAAAAGTTTACCAAAATGCTTTCTCTGAAGGCCAAACTTCTGGCCTTGGCCAATGGGTCAAAGCAGGAAAACCATCTGAAACCAAGTTGGGGCAGACGTCAAGGTTCCTTTTCACCTAGAACCACACGTAAGACCCAAACTGGTGAACGTGAGGAACCAATGCCAGACAGATAAAGTTTAGAAACCAGAGAGTCAAGTGGGCAGTATCCCACACCCACGATAGGACACAGAACCCAGCCTGGTCCTGGAGGTTGCACCCCAGGTGAAGCTGCCTAATGGCAGGCTTAGAGACTAGAGCTGACGGAAAATGAGCTCGCCCAGCGTAGAAGGCAAGGTTACATATGCTGGAATGAGTCAGCAGTCAAGCTCGCTGACCAGGCGAGTCCTCAACTGAGTGGCCAATGTGATCAGCTAATACGGACCTTCTATTCACTTTCCCCACTCAGTGCCACCATCTTTCCAACAAACTCGGGCCACTGGACCCCATCACCGTCACCAGGTACTGTTTATGTGTTAGCTTTTGGTTCGTACGTGCCACAGTATTTCCTCCCCAGGTGGATGACCACAGTCCTGCTGGAAAATGGCTGCCCAGTGCTGGTCCCATTGAAGATAGGGGAGCATAACAGTCTGTTTATGGTAAACCCACAGGCTGCTGGCCCTGGACAGAGTCCCACAGCCAAAAGGCTCCAAACCTCCCCTCTTTTGCAACCTCACACTCCCACCTTCTCCCCATCCCCCCAAAAAGAGGGGAAAATCAATTTCAATCAACATGGAATGTAATATTATCAAATGTCAGCTGCTGAGGTCATGCGCTTTGAAAATTATCTTTGACAGCTTCTGGTCGACTTAATTAAGTGCTCCCCAAAAAGGGGGGAGGGAGGCAAAAATACTCTGATTGCTAGCTGCTATGCCTTTGTGCTTTAGAGCTTCTATTGACAACTCTGGCAAGATTGCCTTAGGGGGTTTTATTGATAGATTCTCGCCTGATATTGGAATGATTCTCGCACAGATAAATCACATTTAGATTTGTTGGTAATTGAGGAGAATTGATTGGTGCAAGAGGGAAGCCCCCAAGGGGTGGTCTCCATGTCCTCATTGTGGGAAGCTCAGGGAAAGGTGGGGAGAAGTGTCATGCGAGAGCGGAATCCTGCAGGGGGACCCAGGCCTCCCTGTTTACCTGTCAATTCTACTTTCCTCTGAACCTTGCTCCACCTTGCTCCCTCCCTAAGGAAGAGCACAGAGGGGAAGATGAGGCAGAGGCTGGGTGAAGGATGGTTGCAGCACTTTTTGGAGGTGCTGATCAGGAGTGTCCTGGGTCATGTGACCATTACATCAGTCCAAATCTCTCTCATCCCAAATCTGACCGAACACCTCTTTGCTTAACACTCTTCGAAGACTCCCTTTGTGGAGCCAAGTTCAAACCCCGTGGCTTACGTGGGCTGGCCCTGCCTCTCTCCAGCCTTCTTCCTGCTCCTCCTGTAAACTCTGAACTTCTAGCATCCTTCTCCCCTTCTGGGGGTCATTTTCCTTAGGGACCAGATTGCAGGAGTGCCTTGACTGGGACTTTCCCCAAAACCGGAGGCTCAAGCAGATTGGAACCAAGGGTGCCCCTGATAGGGAAGTGTCCAAACCTGTCTGAACTCTCTTGCCAAAACACATCACACATGGTGCCCCAACACACACAATGGAAACAAGGGGGTCGGCTCTGTGACCAGCCCCTCGTCAACTGGGCCTTCCTCCCTCCCTCATCTCCCACCTGTGGTAGGTCCCCCGCAGTGAACACAGTTTGAACACCACTGACCCAGTCCAACTCTACCATTTTATAGACAGCTAATTCCCAGGATGGGAAAGTGCTTTGTTCAGGGCCCCCAAACCAAGAGTGAGATTAGAGTTAGGAGAGGTACCCAGGACTCATGATTCTCAGACTGGCCCCTTCACTAACCATTTGCTTTGTACCTATGCCATGCTACCCCTCTCATTTTAAACTTGAGAAAATCAGGGTTCAAAGGCATGAGGTGATTTGTCCAAGGTCACAGAGAAAGGCATGGGTGTAAGCAAAGGTCAGACTCTGATGCCCAAGTCCTGGTTGAAGATTCGATCAGATCAAAAAGCTACATTCCACTGAAGCCTGTTCTGTGGTCGAGGGCGATCACCACCCTCTGGGTTGGTGCCTTTAAATGCTGGTTCTTCCTTGTCTCCACAGACCCCTGTTCCCTCCATCATGACAGACCGCAGGGTTTAGCTTTTTATGCTCCCTAGTTTTCATCTTCTCACCATGTTCTGAAATGCCCTTCTCTTCATCAGTCCCCACCTAGCTGAAGCAAACAATAGTACTCAAGAAAACTGGGCACAAAGGCACAGCACTTGGACCTGGGAAAATCTCCTAACCCCCGAGGAACCATGAGGAGGGCAGGAGCACCAGGAAGAGGGTGGAGCACCAAGCAACGGGCCACAGCTGCCACCTGTGACGCCTGAAGGTGCAGAGGTGAGGTTCCAGGTCCACATGGCTCTTACACACTGCGAACCGGAGCTGCAGATTCATTTTTCTTAACTTTGATGGAGCCGGTCAGTCCCCGCCCAGGATTGAACTCAAGGCTCAGAGTGGATTGGCCTCCTCACACCCCTGAGCTTCGAAAGGATTGCCCACTATCAGTCCCAGAACACCAGAATGGCTGAGCTGGGAGGAGACCTCGGTCATCCCCATCAGTCCCTGGAGAAACAATGACGCGGGTGACCAGAGTTGCCGCAGAGTCACTGCAATGATCAGGCAGATGACCAGGGACTTAATCTGCTCAGGTTGGTATAACAAAATACCATAGGCCAGGTAGGTATGTCTGGGTAAACAACAGACATTTACTTTTCACATTTCCAGAGGCTGGAAGTCTAAGGTAAGGTATTGGGAAGGTTCCTATTCCTGCCTTACAGACAGCCAGCTTCTCACTGTGTGGTCACGTGGCCTTTCCTCAGTGCAGGCCTGTGGAGAAAAAGAGATTCTCTCTGGATCTGTCTCTCTCTGTCTCTTTCTTCCTCTTTTTTTTTTTTAAGGACGATAATCCCATCATGGGGCCACACCTTCATGACCTCATCTAAACCTGTCCCCTCCAAAAGGGCCCACCTCCTAATACCATCACTTGGGAGGTTAGAGCTTCAGCACATGAATTGGGGGGACGGGTAGGGGAGGCACATTCAGCCCATAATCACCAGTACCCCACGGCTGCAGCCAGAAGTGGAAGAGGGGACAGCTAGAGGCTCATACCGAAGGACCCAAAGCTCGGACACACACACTCGGCCCAGAACCTGCGGGCCTTCCTCAGTCTCCCCTCCTTTCCTCCCTGGAGCTCTGCTCTGCAGTAACCCACCGCTGCGCCCCATTCGAGATCCTTTGCTGTTTGCAGTGTTGGCTTTCAGAAGAGATCAAGGTACCTGAGCTGGCCCTGCAGGGGGTTGTGTTTCCAATTTCGCTGCCCTGACTCCAGGCTCTTCCAGGGCAGCTGCCTGGGGCTGTGTAGATGGTGCCGGGCACCAGGGTACTGGGCGAGGGAGGGCACCCAAGTGGGAGCTGACATCAGCGTGTGCTCTGCTGGCCCAGGCCCAACTGAGCACCCTGCCAACTGGCTACAGCAGCTCCGAGCAGGGGTCCTTTTCCAGTCGGTAACCTAGAGGGGGAGCTTTAGTCATGAAAGCTTCCCATAGGTTAGCCTGGGCCCTGATTTGACGCAAGTCTCCTTCATGCCCCCTGAAGAAGACCCCTCCTCTAGGTGGCAGCCCTTGGTTCCCCGAACCTTGCCCATCCCCTGCCTGGGGACACTTTTCCCCTCTTTGCCACTCCGCTCTTGCCTGGCTCCCTGAGCTAGACAGTTGGTAAAAATGCACATGTGAAGATGTCTTAATATTAAATATAATTAGATATTATACCACATGCAGGGCTGTATGATTAGTGAAATATATGATCATTAGTTATTAGATTAATGTGTCTACTTGTGTAACTGAAAGCCATTTGCAAGCCGAAATGAAATAGCTCAATTTGCTGTAATTGACTGATCTCCCAGAGAGAGAGTCGTACATTTGCTTATGTACAAGGCGATTTCTTCAGATGTCGCCCCAGATGCAAGACAAAGAGCAGACTCTCTCTGCACCTTAAATTGCAGGGTTAGCTCTGCCACTAGCTACCTGGGCAGCAGTAGCCAGGTCACCTACAGATCCACATGGGGGCTCCCACTGAAGAGAGGTGCTCATGCCGGGGTCCAGGTTTTCTTTCTGCTGAAGGATTACCTTAGTCTAACTTCTCCAAGCTCCCCCAAGGGAACATTGGCATCCTGCTGGTCAAAGACAAATTGAACTGCCTTGTAGATACTTTACCCTAACACCCTCCTAATTTTTCTTCCTGTTTGTGTGCATATTGGTTTCCAGGATAACTGAGCTGCAACTAACCAATAAAAACGGTTGCTAAAAACTCTGCAAATAGAAGATACAACTGGAATACTTATTATTGTGGTTATGGCCTGATAATAACCAGATGCTAACAAGGGCGGCGTGAGATTAAATTAAAAATCGGCAAGCTGTTAGGCAGGCAGAGCTGGTTCACAGGACAACAGCCTGCTCCCCCAGCTGCCCTTCCCCATCACAGGGACATCCTGGCTTCACAGGTGAGCAAGATTTTATTTTCCCATGGGAAAGGAGACAGATGAGTATCTCTGCAAATGCCATCAGACGGGGAGCCCACTGCCTCCTCTGGCAAGGAAAGGAGGAGTAATAAATGGGAAATGAACAATTACATGAGGCTGAATGTCCATCTCTTAAAAATTCCTCCACATCTCACCGGGTTGTCACAAAATCTTTTCGAATAAGTGATTTAGTTGGTTATTCACCCCATTGTACAGATAAGAAAACTGAGCTAGAGAAAAGCCTAACTGTAGAGCCTTGGGCAAATTGTTTTTCTCTCTTGATCCTGGTTTCCTCAGGGGAAGATGGTTAAGTTCACACTTCTGATTTTTATCATCATAGTCAGAATAGCTAGTGCCCTAATTTCTCTTCTAAAGATGTTTTCCCCTTTGTAGAGTGTTTAGTAATCAGTGCCTTGAAAAACTCCTTAAGAGACTTTAACTGGAGGTTTCACTTGCAATTTTATTTATGAATCATGCAATCAATCAAATTAACAAGTATTTATTGACTATCTAATAGGAGCTGGGTGTGATGCCGCAGGAGCACAGGGAACAGAAGTTTAGGACTTGGCCCCTGTCTTCAGGGAGCTTCTGACCGAGTGCAGAAGACTCTAATATACACAGAGAGTCTTCATAATGACGCAGAGGAGAGTTCGCCAACCTCCAAGCAGAAGGAGCAGACCTTCAGTGCCCTGGAGTCTCTTCAAATGAGGGGGAAGTCACAATAGAAAAGAGAGGTCAGGAAAGGCTTCTGGAAAAGCCAGGGTAGCAAGGGTTGGTGGGAGGCTTAAAGGAGCAGTACGCTTAAGATGTGTGTGGTGTGCTACCCCCTTCCCTGCCTCATTTTCTCCACAGCACTTAGCACCATCTGATATATTATATATCTATTTATCCATCTTGTTATCTCCTCGAATAGAAATGTAAGGTCCACAAGGCTTAGATTTGGGGCTATTTGGTTCACTGCTATCTCTTCAGAGCCTGGCGCATAGTAGGGCCTCGATAAACAATTGTTGAATGATTGCGTGGATGGAATTTCCCCACTGTCTTTCTTTGCAGTCCCACTATCTGGCTCTCATCATTTCTTGCTCAGACAACTGCAGAAATCTCCTAACAGATTTCTCTTCCCAGAAATCCTGGACCATTCACTTGCTCTTGCCTTGTGTTCATCTTTATTATGATTTTGTGTGTGTGTTCTCTCCTTTGAGTTCATCTCGAGTTCCTTGAGAACAAGGCCAGGTCTTCTCATCCATCTAACTGTTGCACTTAACCGTGAGGCACTGAGCTAGGTACTGGAAACCCGAAACATGGCAATGAAGAATAGCCAAAGCCCTCCATTTCAGCAAGTTGAGCGATGGGCAAATAAAAAGACAGCTGCCCCATCAAACGGGAAGGAATGCGGATGCAGGTAAGATGCCACAGAAATAGGGCACCTGAACTGATGAGGTGTAAAGGGTCAGTGAGAATTAGGGAAATCAAATGACAGGATGATCAAGGCTGAGACCCTATCATGGGCAGAGACCATCAAGAGCCGAACCCTCAGGAGGCTACAAGGTACCCTTCAGGGCCAGAGCCCACAGGCTTGGAAGGAGGCATGCGGAGGTGAGAGCTGAGCCTGCCAGGTGGACAGGTGTGCCAGATTATCACGCGCTTACTGGGCTTAGCAAACTAAAGACTGGTCTTTGGTTATTTTTCCATTTTGCAGTTTTGAGAGCAGGATACAGTCTGATCCAGGCTTTGGAGGTAAGGGGAAAAAACGAAAGTGATTTGAGTATGAAGGGGAGAAGAGCAATCATGTTAAGGATGGAGGAAGGTCATGGGGTCAAGAGAGGGTTCTTATGATTTCTTGTTTCAATGAGAAAGAACTAAACCCTTTGTATTGCCTAAGGGGAGGAAAGGAGGCAAGGGCCAGGGCTTGGCACATGCTCGTATTGCCCCTTCTCAGCACGGTGCCTGCAATGGTGCTGCCAGCCACTTTCCCCACTCCCTACCCTGCTACAGAACTTATCCTCGACCCCTCAGAGAAATGAAGTGAATGCTTGCTAGTCCCGTATTCGCTTCACCTATAAAGCCCTTGGCCTGTTTGCCTAAATGACTGTGTCTGCCTAGCTAAGGAGATAACAAATTCAAACCCTTCTTTCTGGCTCGAATGTGCTTTAGCCCCAGAAACTCAGGAATTAGCAGAGAAAAACATCTAGGCAACCCTTCTGTGGGTTTTTTATATTTCAAGAATAACTATCAGTGAAGGTGTTTTGGGTAACTGAGGACTCAATTACTTGTTTTACAAAGAGAAAAACTTTATTCAGAAGCACGCAGTAGACTCCCAGCTTGGCCAGACTGGCTAATGCAGACACACCAGGCTGGGAGAGGGATAGGGGTCAGTGTGGCTGTTTAGACCACTCATGATTCACCACATCACTGTCCCCAGTAGAATTCGGGTCTGATGAGTAAGGAAGGAGGAATGAAATGGCTATTGGGCGAGCACCTTTCCGGGCGTGCCTTACCAACTGCACATATGTTTATATATATATACATATATATATATAAAAATATATATATATAAACATATATATATGTTTATATATATATGTTTATATATATATAAACATTTATATATATAAACATATATATATGTATATCTATATACATATACTATATATATGTATATAGATATATATGTATATAGATATGTACATATATATAGTACATCTGAGTTATATGTGTGTATATATATATATATAGTATATCTGAGTTAATTAACAACATTGTAAGTGACAGTCACTTGAACCATCCTCCCTCACTGCAACTCAGTGCTGGGGCAGTGGTCATGGCAGAGACCAGAGGTAAGGTGTCAGAACTGAGCTGCCCAGTTTCCCCTCCTGGCTGCCCGCTGACACATTGTGGGCTTTGAGCAAATTAGTTAACCTTTCTGTACCTCAACTTCCCCATTAAAAAAAGGGATGATAAGTATGTCTTCCTCAAAGGGTTGCTGTGAGAATTAAGTGAGTTGAAATCATATAAAGCATTTAGAACAGAACATGAAACAAGGATGATTTGCTAAATATTAGCTATGTTACCGTTTATTGAGTCCCTATAATGAACGAGGCATTTTAAATGCATTGTCTATAATTCTGAAGATAACCCTGTGAGGTAGATGTTCTTACGTCCGTTTCAGAAAACAGTGGTCAGAGAAGTTAAGTAACTTATCAAAGGTCATAAAGTCAGAAAGCAACAGAGCAGAGATTTGAACCTGCCTGAGTTCTAAGAGGTTATCTTCTCTCTCTTGCAGCCAAAACAGGTGACAGAATTCAGCTACAGGCTTCGGCCCCAAAGAATCTCCCTCTGGCTTTCTGCGGCCCATAGCCTCTGAGCACATCAGCGACCTCAAGAAAGCTGGACCTCTACAGCCCTGTGACTTGTCACCAGCCTCCTCATAGGAGACCCAGGCAGGAGCTCCTCCCCAGTTTTCTCCCTGTTCCTTATGGGGTGTTGTTTCCAGCCTCTCCCCATTCTCGCCACTTCTTCTGCATGTGGCGAATGGCAGTCGCTGTTCTGCCAGCATCCTCTTTTCTGGAAAGGTCTTTTGTAAACTACGGCTTGTGGGTGTCATGTGGACCTCTTGGGTCTCAGATTCTGAAGGAATCCCAGGCTTTGTGTGTCTGCATGTATGTGCATGCATGTTAGCCCGCCTGCCTCCAGAGAAAGATTTCAGGGGAACAGTCAGATTCTTAAATAGTCCCAACACTTCCATAACTCCACCCCCTGCCCCCACCCCTCACCCTACACAAACGCACACGTCACATCCCCATTGTCTCCTCTCCATCTTCCCAAATTCCAAACCACCGTTAACCTTCAACTCAAACCCCGCCTTTTCCAGTAAATGACCTTGGACCACCCAGACCAGGCATTTGCCTGTGCTTCCTGTCCCCCCACAGAGGTAGAGACCACACCCGACTCCTCTTTCTCAGACTGACAAGCTTTGCCCTCTTCCAAGGCCCCTCTAGAAACAAACGTTGGTAAATGTTAGTGCATGTCTCTCAGGCCTTCACCACATGCAAAGCAAGTAGAGGGAGTTGAAATGTCAAAAACAAACAAACAAAACCCTTAATATAATAGGTATTAATTTTAAAATAAACTGAAAGCAAGATAAATACATTAGAGCCACAGTTCAGAACTTCCGCCAAGCGCGCCCAGCAAACATCTCCAAGCCAAGCCACGGGGTAACATTTTTGGGGTGCAGGGAATACTTTTCTCTTGGTGAAGCCCAACTACAGTCCCCCTGATAGCTGGGCCCCAACATCTGACTACCATCAGGGGAGGACTTCCAGTGTCAACCAGCCTCACGGTGTGATGACAGTTCATAACCTAATGACAACTAAACATTCCAACACCTTGAATAACTAATGTAACAGCCCTGGCAGCTAAACGCTGCAAATTAATAATAATAACTAACATTTATCAGGCACCCTCCACATGCCAAGAGTGGTGTCAGGCACTTTGTTAACTATCACAGTTACAGGGATGTTATTATCCCCACTTTACGGATGAGGAAAATGAGGACATTGGTGCATAGAATGTTTTAGTGACTAGCTCAAGATCACACAGCTAGCCACGGTGAAGGAGAGAACAAACCCAAATAATCCCGTCTCAGAATCCCCACTCGACTACTGTGCTGGGAAAGGCAGAGCTCACCCAGAATTCCCAGACCTCCATGCAGTATCATTCACAGCATATTCTTCTTTACAACCTGACACATTTCAGTGTTTGCTAAAACATGCAGGTGATCCTGTTGCGTTCTTAAAAAATTAGATGTGACCAAATGGTCCCTGTTATGCAAAGATGGCCCTCGATCCCTTCCTACCTCTCTCCCTCCCTTGTGCATCCAGTTAGTTGCCTGTCTTCGCTGTCTGTTGCCATTGTGTATTCTATGCTCATCCTGCCCACAAACTCCCTTTGACATTGGCAGGAACAAATGCAGCATAGCCAACTAACACCCGCAGTGCAGCACCCTCCTCCAGCAAAGGGAGGCCTGGGTCTGACCAGGAAGCCGCGAAGCTGGAGCCGAGCCCAGGTGTGTGTCGGCAATCCCGCCTACCCTGAACCTTCGAAACTGCACTCAGGCCTATTGCTGGTGGTTTTTCTTTTTGCCAGAAATAAAGATATCTCTGTACGTCCATCCACCCATTCATATCTATCTATATCTATCTATATGTTAGCCATGGCAACTAAGAAAGCCATTCAAATTGCGGCACTGAAATGAACAGAGCTGAACAATAAGCTAAAACATGCCTAGAGCAAGTTGAGCAATAAACAGGTTTTTAATTTTTTCCCCTTCCATCTCTTGAGTGTCTGTCTCTGATGGATGATGTGACAGAGGAAGGCGGCTCCATAAATTCCGAATTCTGAATACTAAATCAGCAAGTGGCTGCTGGGTGCTGGGAGCCCAATTCCCCCTCTTCCTGGAGCGGCGGTTTTATGGGGACTCTGTGCCCCAGCCCTGCCCCTCCTGAGGTCTGGCCGCTGCTATGACCCATGAACAAGCAGTAGGACCACATGCCATCACACTGGCTCACAACAGTAGCATTTGAATCCCTGGCTCTGGGAAAATGGGGTTCAGAAAGGCAAGAGATCCTGTTCAAGGTCACACAGGTGAAAAAATGAGTTTGCGATATCGACACGGTGCTTTGGTCTCATCTACCCTGGAAGTAGGAGCTGTTTTCCCATTTTGCACATGAGAAAACTGAGCCTCAGGACCACTAATTAGTGGGCGTAAAGTCACACGGTCAGCACATGGCAGAGGTGAGATTGGAACCACAGTCAGTTTGTATCCAGAACTCACATTTTTGTAGCAGAATGGAGCCTCCCAAATGTTTTTACACCACGGCACATGTACAGAATAGTAATGTTTGTGCTGAATACTGGAATGGAGTGGAAGGGATTTGGGAGTCTTTCTCTGGAGCTTTTTTATTACCTTTTGTTTATATTATATAATTACAATAAGAAAAATAAGTATTGGCAAAGATATTAAATATTGAATATGTACAAAATTTTCAAATAATATATTTTTATATTTGTAATGAGGAATCTGAGCATGCTTCTGTGAATATAATGTTTTCATATCAAGTTTTATGTTTGAAATGGCTTCACACAATTCCTGATCAATACTTTTTAATGATGGTCTCTTCAAACTCTCAATAACCACCACTCACCAGAAACTTTGTTCACACGAGTAGGTAGTAAAAATTTTAAATCATTTTTTTACAGACAGTTTAAAAATTTACAACAGTCGAAATCATATCTTAAGAATCTAACGGCTTTTCCTTTTCTCTCATTGACAATTAGACTGTTGGAATTTCTTGTGATATTACATTAGGATTTCTAATTGAACTGAACTTCTGCATATTAAATGTTTCAATATAACAATGAAACATGATTTGAGGGCTACATATGCAATATCTGAACAGTCACTCAGCAGTTAGCTGCAAATAGAAGAGAGAACCTCACAAATGTAGAGCAGAGGCTACAGGACTCATCCCTATCCTTTCCAAGAACACTCCCAATGTCCCCCACATCCCTAAGGCAATGCTCCACGTTGCTTGGGTGCCTGGAACACAAGTCCTCCAGCAGCCCCCCATGCCCCCGGCACACAGTGGAGGACTGTGTGTAGAAGTAAACATGCACTCAGCATCCCTGGACAGCCAGTGTAGACACTGTCCGCAGGCGTTGTGCCTGCTGCAGGTGAAGCCCACAGGATGGCCCTTTAGAATCTGTTCCCTTCAGGCTGTGCTCAGAGGAGCCCCCAGCAGGTTGCTTGCAGGCAACGTGGATAGCTCCAGAGGCTCTGAAGATCCCAGCAGCCTCTAGAGCTAAAAGCATCACTATATCTCCCTCTCTGCCTATTTATAAGCCATTTGTGGCCGGCTACCTGGTGGGACATTTGGCTCTAGCTTATGTTCCCTATCATAATTGTTGAATATTGAATAATGATTTGAAGTTATAACTGAGGTTTCTTTTTATCTTACCTGTCTTTGCCACTTTGGCAGCTTTCCAGATACTCTGCCCTCCAGGGAAGGTGGGTGAAGCCAGGAACACGGCACCATTGCCCAGCTTGGAATTTCAGGGCATGCTTTTGAACATCCTGAGAAGAAATGAAAATGTGAAAGCAAAGTGTTTTGTGAGAGAACATTTTGTGGCACTTAAAAGGGTCTTGTAGGTCTCAGAGAATAGGTTTTAAACACAGAATAATAAAGAATACAAGGTGAGCAAAAGCTAGGATCTTAGACACCTGCCCCCCAGCCCAGATTCAGAGGAGGGAAAGATCAGCCAGCAGGGGGGAGAAGAATCAAAGGAGATGGGACTGTGGTTTAAGTGGGTCCCTAATATGGAGCCCAGGAGCAGTGCTCTTTAGAGCTGTGGGGCAAAAGGGGGCTGCAGCATGACTGAAACCCTTTTTACAGATCTCAGACAGACATAAGAAGACATTGATCAGAAGAGAATGTTGTTTGCCTTCCCGAGTGTAGCCCAGGAAGCCAGGTGCCCCTCATTCAACACGGTGCCTGAGTAGAAGACCAGCAATGGCTGAGAGTACGTGTTTAGGTGATTGGCTCAGTCCTGTTCAGCCTGCTACACTGGAGGGAAAGCCACCAGCATTCCCAAGCTTCCCCAGAAGAGATGTAGATGTGGCCTAGAGGGCAGCTGGAAAAGAGGCAAAGAGGCTTTGCGGTTGGGACAAGGAGAAAGCCGACAGTGTTGTCCTGGCAACTGGAAGCCACAGTGGGTCTAAGGTCATGTGCTACAGAGCAGGAGCAGAAGCGGATACATCAGAACCCACAACTAAGTCAGCAAGGTGCCCCTCCTCATGTCTCCAGAAACAGATGACCCCAGGAAAAAGAGAGCAAAACAGAGGTCAAATACCAAACTAGCCATGTTTACGTGAGAAGTGGCTGGCTGTGTTGGATTAGTAGGTTTGTTTTTCACCTTTGGAGGAGATGAGGGGTAGAGAACTAAGGTTAGTTTTTTTAAGAGGAAAGAGAGAGTTACAGTTTCATACATCTAAGGTTATGACTGTATAAATAATTCATACATATTGCAGAACTTATAAATGAATTCATAACTGTTCACTTTTGAGTATAACCAAGATATATAACAGGTAGATCCTTCATTTATGAAACAAACCCTGACTGAATCTCAATGGGTGAAAGAGGTGAGTGTTCACTTTATAAAATGATTCTCTACTTTACAAAAGATGTTACCGCTGAAGTCCTTTAATGTTACAGACATTTTAAGCAGTTAACGAATATTCTATTTTGTAAAATTCATTTTTCTAGGCAATCACCTGGCCTGCTCATGCCAGACCTCTGACAAAGACGGGAAGGACTGAATGAGACAAACAGATAGAACTGAAGTTCACGTTCGTGCTGGACTCAAAGTCAAATGACTTGTGCTCTAGTTTCTGCTGTGCCACCAACCAACTGTGGGATCCTCCGCAGGGCCCTCTCCTGTCTGGGCTTCTTCTAGAAGGAAAAGAGATCAGACTCAAATGGCTCTATGGTTTCTTCTAACACTAACCCTATAGCTTTGTATTTACGAAGGCCTTGAGTTACAGACAGATGTATTTGTGTTCTTGTAGGTAAGAATATAGAGCTTAGAAGCACAATAAGTAATATGAGCATGTCTGAGACTATGGTGACATGCTTAACAGCATCTAATCAGGTACATATTGAGTGTCCACTGTATATCGGCCTTCAGCTAGGCACTGATAGGATAACAAAGGAATGGCCCATTTTCTGCCCTGGGAAGAGAGGACTCCTGAGAAGAAGCAAGAAGAGGATCAAAAAGACACTGCTAAGTCAACCGCCTGTGGGCCCCAGGGAGGCAGGCTCCCTATGCCCTGCAGTGGTCAGGAGAAAGATGAGCTGGGTTTTGCAGCACAGGCAGAATTTCTAGAAAGAAGAGAGGTCATTCTAGGTGATTCAGGAGCAGGGATGGTGCTTCTCAAGCTTCTATTCAGCCTATGGAAACCACAGCAGTGTGAGGGATACAGAGTCCTAACTAGTGATGAATGATGGGCTGTGATAAATGGAGGAAAGGGACTGGAACAGGA
The DNA here is from genome assembly GCF_902729225.1 of Pteropus medius. Taxonomy (NCBI): domain Eukaryota; kingdom Metazoa; phylum Chordata; class Mammalia; order Chiroptera; family Pteropodidae; genus Pteropus; species Pteropus medius. Next base: position 20,271,448 of record NW_024340849.1, read on the forward strand.
TGTGGAGAAATTTCAATTCTCAAACATTTTTAAGGCTTTCACTCTCTGTTTTTATCCTTCGCATCCAGTCACGGTGTTGGGAATATCTCCACAGGGCAGCTGCGGGTGGTGAGTCCCCCAAGTCCTCTCTTACAAAGGAGAAAACTCAAGCTGAGGTCCTACCGTTCAGCAAAACTCCTTTTCTCCCTTAGAAAAGCAGACTCTCTTTGTTTTTTGGTTTTATGTTTAATTTGTACCTTGCTATTTAGAAAAAAAATAGTATTCGAGAAGCTGAAAATAAAAGTCAGAAATTAAAACAAACAAACAAAAACAATAAAACAAAAATATCAAATCAGGATCCATAGAGACATAAGGGGGAAAAATAGAAAGTCAAACCAAAGTTAACGTTGGCCACTGAACTACATTGAGCTCTGAGCTTCCTGTAAGCCAAAGAGAAGAGGGAAAGTATTCTATAGTATAGCTAATAAAAGTAAATATGTCAACTATTTAGAAGAGATGCACTCTTCCTGAATGCCAGAAAATGTGACAGGATTTTGAAGATGTTGTGGAGGGTTTTCTTCCCTTTGGTTGCCCCAGTATGTAGATTATATAGTGAAGTAATTAATCTATTTATCAAGCCCTCGCTGCTACATGCTTTCCTAAGCATAGGATGGTATGAGAGCTAAGACACAATCCTTGTCCACCGCAAGTTTTTAACCTAATAAAGGAGATGCAACATGTAATTAAACAAGTACTCATTCAACAACAAATATTTATTTAAGGTCTCCTTTGTGCTGGTCACATCACACATGGATAATTCCCATAAGAGGGGAAGATTTTTTAAATTTCTCTAATGTTGAAAGAATGGTCTTAACAGAGCCTCGATGTATCTTTTATTTTAAAAATTCCATATGACAAAAAACATTATATTTAAGTATGGGAGGAGATATGTTAATTAACTTGACTGTAGAAGTCATTTCACTATATATGCGTATATCAAATCATCATGCTGAAAAAATATAAAAAAAGTCAGCGCTGAAGAACAAGAAAATATTTTTTTAATGAGTAAAAAATAAATAACTAATTTGATAACAACACACACATACACACAATCCAAAACTCAGCTTATATCTCATCTTCATGAAAATATAGAATAAGGGTTAGGTTAGAAATGTGTTGTTTCGCTGTAAGCAACAGAAATCCTGACTAGACAGTGCTTCTCAAATTTTGATGAGAGTATAACTTACCTGGGGAACCAATGTTAAAATGCAGGTTCTTATACAGTAGATCTGGGGTGAGCCCTGAAAGTCCTCATTTCTAACAAGCTCCCGGGTTCACAGGTGGCACCTCGAGTAGCGAGGGACTGGACAGCTAATAACCAAAGCTTTATTTGTCTGATCCTTACACTCTCCTGAGACCAGCATTCCCCATCCCAGTCAGGGCTACGTTAAAGCTCGGTGACACCATCAGGAACCTTTCCCGCCCCCTTCACCCTCCACTCTACCCTATTTTGTAAAGTTCTTATACTCATGCTTGTTGCCTCATGTCACCATACGGCTGCTCTTCTGTGCATCATGTCTCTGTTTCAGATCTGCAGGTGAAGGAGGTAGTGGCCCCGATATTAGGAAGACACTGATTTCCCAGAGATCGCCCCACTCTGCCCCCAAAAAAGCTTAAATGTAGGAAGAAGTATGATTTTTAGCTGAGCACCACCCCAAACAAAACTGGGCATTTTTAGTAAGGAAGAAGTGGCACATGGCTACAGGTAGACAACTGGCAGTATCATGGCATAGAAAGACTTGTTTTCTCCATAAACATTCTTTGAGCACCTGATATGCACCAAGTTCTCCAGAAGACCCTCTCACAGCGAGACAGAGTGGCATGTCTGATTACTTCCGTTTTCATAGATGGGGAAATGAGGTTCCAAGGATGAGACATCCGTCTTAGCACAATGAGTCTGGTGGAAGAGTCGGGTCCGGGATTCCTGGGCCCCGGCCATTTTGTGAGCATATATGTGTATATTTGCAAAGAGTAATGCATTTCATTGAGGAAATCGAGGCCTACACATCACCCTTTCAGGAAACCCAAAATGAAAGTCGTCTTCTAGACAAGCCGAGGGTGCAGCCTTAAGAGGAACTTTCTGTCAGTGCTGAAGGACAGAGTCACGAGCGGTGAACAGCAGGAACAAATGTAGTACAAATCGTGCCAGGCAAATTTAATTGCTTTTTTTCTAATCTATACAAATGCCAGATGAGGAGATAAAAGGAAAGCAGCGAATATAATAGCTCTCGATTTCAGGCAAGTGCTTGGTAATGGTGACTTGGGTGAGGTTCTGAGTAAAAAATAAATAATAACAACTCCAACGAGCCTGGCGAGGGATCCTGGCGCTGAGACTAGAGGAAGCCCACTGCCCTCTGAGGGTGTGGGGAAGAGGGAGCATTGCCTAGAACCTGCATTTCCACTGAGATGTGAGTCAAAGTCTAACAAGTCCTTCCCGCCCCACCCCACCCACAACCCAGACAGAGTGTGGCCTTGAAAGCAGCAGCACGGACAAAGCCAAGAGCTTGTCAGAAATGCAGAATCTCAGGCCCCACCCCATCCGGCCCGCAGTGGCATCTGTTTGTGAGAAGAGCTCAGGAAATCAAGTACGCACTGGCATTCCAGAAACAGTGAATTTGGAGGGCAATCCCCAACCTCCCTCACCTTCACCCTGCTCCCAGCAACTCTCCTCCCCCGCCCCCACCAAACACTCGGCTCTGAGATCCACTCTTTCGATCCCTGACATCAAACTGTTACCTCGCTGCCCTGATGACAGCTTGTTCTCCTGGACAGTCTCAGCCAAGCGAAGAGTAAACACCATGGGGATATTCGTCTTTTTAAAACAAGTCAGTTAATGAGAGTCTGCTGGTGGGATTTCAAACCACATAACATGGAGTGGGGGCATATCTATGGGCAGGAAAATTTCTCTAAGAAATCGAGGATAGAGAGTTGAACTGAGGGCTCCCTCACAGATGCCAGGTCCTAGGATATATTTTGTCTCATTTATTTCTCACAATCTCGAAGGTTTTATTATTCCCCCTTTAGAGAAGTCTGACACTCAGGAGAGTAAACTGGGCTGAGGTTCCACAACCTGAAGGAACAGAATCAAGCCTGGTGCTGCTACCTGCTGCCTTCCAAAGTCAGGACCTTACCCAGCACCCTGCTGGCCACTCCCTCGATCTACCTGTGTGGATCACCTTCCCAGCCCTCATCACGCCCACTTCTAAATGACAGCAGCCGAGGATGGCTGTGAGGGGCTCTCTCTATGGAGCCTCAGAATCTCATCTACATCCACCAATTTCTATTAATGCTCAGAGGACTGAGCAATAACAGCTAGGCATAGAAAGATAGAAAAGAAAAGAAAAGAAAAAAGGAAGAATGTGACTGTCCAGGAACTAAATATATTATTTAGACCTGCTTATTCCCAAAAACATTTGCAGTAAACTTACAGCATAAAACTGTATATATTACTCTCTTTTTAATGATAATTAATGTGTGCCCTTAACATATTAAGGGGAAAAGATAACTTCACAGAGACCCAGCAAAAAGGCAGTGGCTGCCACCAAACACAAAACTCAGCTTTAGGTACTCTGAGAGTTGAGGCAAATAAGTATGATGACATTTTCTAATAAAAGCGAGTGTTGTCAGGAGAGATTCTCTTATTTCATAGCACATATAGGAGAGAGTCTTATGAAAACAACAGATGCCCCTGTCTGGGAAAGGGTGGAAAAAAACCAATCTGTGACCTGGAGAAGCGAGCTGTTTGGGTAAGGTGCCCCCAGATGAGATTCAACTTGGAAAGTTATAAGCTTTAATATAGGAAAGAAAAAATAATCATAAAGACAGAGATGGATTCAATAAGTGGGGGGGGGCGCTCAAAAGTGGGCACCCGCTGAGAGAGACGCAGCCCCAGAGCACGGCACAATTAGATGAGTTTGCAATGGGATGTGGCAGAGAAATAAATAAAAAAAAAAGCAAGATGAGTTGGGCGTTGAGTGCGCAGGGTCCAAGACACAAAGCCAGGAGGAAATGGTGTCTTGTAGAAAGATGGAACCTGGGAGATTTCAGCCAGCTGTGGGCATCTCATTACCCGACAGAGGTAGGCAAAGTAGAGAGAGTTCAAGGAAGGGCACGAGGCATGATTAAGTTGCAGGAGAGATTAATTTATGAGGAAAGATTAAAAACTAAAGTAGGAAAGCTGAGCTCTGTGAAAGGCAGCTCCTAGGCATGGTGGGAATGTGGGAAGCACCTGGGCAGATAAGCAGGGAGGAGACGAAGGCCTGGCCTGGACCATGAGCAGATGAAGGGGCCACAGGTAGGCTGAACTAAGGCAGTGATGGCTCAGATCTTGCCAAATTCTTATCAAGGGCAGCTGGGCGTAAAGGTAGAGACTAGTGTGGGTTCCTAGCTAGCTGGATGGTGGTGTGGCAATGGCAGACAGGTTTTGAGAGAAGTGAGAGTTCTGTTTGAACAAGTTGGTCTTGGTATGCTTGGAGTACATCCTGCAGACAGGTGGGCAACAGGCTGGTATTTGGTCTGGCCTTAGAGATTCAGGAGTTATCCACATATCTATGACAGCTGAAGCCATGATGTGAAGGAGATGCCCAAGGTTAAATGGCAGCTGGAGAGCAGGGCACCAAGAACAAGTCTGGGGGAAGCCAACAGCTACAGAGTGAGAGGAAGAAGGAAGGCTTCTGTGAAAGGCGACAAGGAGCAGGCTGAGAGCTCTTTGGAAAACAGAAAGACCGTGGAATCACAGTGATCACGAGAAGAAAAGTTTCGAAAAGGAAGGAAGTGTGAGATGACATTGAAATTCAAGCTGGTAAGAACCAAAATATCCACTAGATTCAACATTATGGAAATCAACGATGACCAGAAGGAAGAGGTTCAATAGACAAGGTGGGGCCTAAGCCAGATGGCAATAAATTGGGGCGACGACCCTCCCCCAAAACAAACAAACACACAAAAAACTCGACTGTGAAGGGCAAGAGTGAGATAGAACAACTTCTAGACAAGGGTGTGTAGTCGAATGGGGGTGTGGAGTCCTTAGGTTGGTTCTTGAATGAGAATGACCCAAACTCACTTTCAGACTTGGGGGTTAAAGACATAAAGATTTCAAGGGAATAAGAGAGGAAGCTGCACAGAGACCATGGTCTGAAAATGGGCTATTGGCATCTCAGATTTCAGAGTGGGATCTGTTCTGGATCATTCCAAGCCACAAAACACTCATTTGCTCATGTAGCTTAAAACCCTTCAATACCTTCCCACCACTTTTAGGATAAAAAGCAGCATCTTTCCCATGGCCCACAAAGCTCAGCATAGTCTGGCTGCCCCAGCCTCCTCTTGTGACACATCCCTCCCCCACTATCTCTAAACCCCATTTGCTCTGGCTTTCCTGCCCACACAAGGCACTTGAACATGCCTGGTGCACTCCCCAATCTCTCTCTTCCTTTATAACTCCTATTCATTTTTCAGATTTTGGCTTCTTTCAGAGAAGCTTCCCCCAAATCCAATTTGGATAGCTTTCTTTGTTATTACCTGTTGGAACTGTATTTCTCTTTTCCACAGCATGTACTTATGCATTCTTTATTATGATTATTCAATCCTGTAAGATTAGGGACTGTATCTGTTTTTAATCACCACAGTAAATCTAGCATCTAACACAGTGCTGGCATTGAGTAGGCCATCAATTTATAGTTTCTGAATGGATGGAGGGAGGGAGGAAGGAAGGAAGGAAGGAAGGAAGGAAGGAAGGAAGGAAGGAAGGAAGGAAGGCATGGAAGGAAGGAAGGAAGAAAGGAAGGAAGGAAGGAATGGCAGATGTTTATGAGGGAAGGAAAACTCACTGCCTATCTCTTTCTTGGTAAACAGAAACAAGCCTGGGGATCTGGAAATGGCAAGTATTATGAGTAAATGGAGCTCCAGGTCCCAAGCCCAGAGCCAAGATGGCAAATCCACCACAGCCCCAGACTACACACACACACACACACACACACACACACACACACACACACACACACAGGCACCCCTTAGGAGAGCAATTCAGCCTGGCACCAGCAGCCAACTTCATTTAAAGAGGCATAACACTTTAATTATCATGGCCCTCCAAAGGGCTAATACAGCTGAAAACTAATCGCTGGTAAAGGCGCCTGGGTGAGGGCAGTGAAAGCTCAAGAAAGGTACCAGGAAACAATGAGACTTTGAATTAGTATGCCAGAAACATCCGAAACATATTCATTGTGTTAATAGAAATACCTAAGTATATTAGACATTTTTGGGCTTATTATTCATATTAGTTATAATATGGAAATCAAATTTTATTTCTAAATTGCAATCAAATGATATTTTCTATTAAAACTTTAATAGCAAGGCAAATTAAGCAATGCTACGGTTACGTATTAGTAATCCAGTTTGGTTATAACTCATATTTTTTTATTTTGTTATGAATCATCATGGGAATGAAATAAAACAAGATATTTTCCAGAATGAACTGAAAATACCTTTCTTTGGCAGAACTGAGAAACTGCTTAAGAGTTCAAATTAGTAATGCTGTCTTAGTGAAATAAACAAAGACAAACTCTGATGATGAAGCTTCACATTCATGAAAAGAATTAACCTTCTTCTATCATATTGTCCTGCAGAGCCAAGGGCCAGAAGGTCCTAAGAAGTCAATTAATCAGATCTCCTGCTTCGAGACAAAATTGCATCGAATCCTTCTTTAAAGACTGGACACCTCATTAAAAATCAACCTTGACTTATTTCTTTGTCCAAAGTGTAGTGGCCTTTCCTTAAATGTATTTGGATTCCCCATTACCTCTTGCACAGAGTAGGTGCTCAATAAAAGCTTGATATGTTAATTTAATAAATAAATCAATTACAAGTTAACGTCTAAAAAACATCTATTGATATTATATAAACATATAAATCACCCAAAACAATGCTTCACCCATAGAAGATGTGTACAAATATGAGGTCTCTTTTTCCTAATAGGCACAGTTCAGGAGAGCAGTGGCTTCCCGACCCCATCTAAAAATCATTATGTGATAATGGATAGCATTTATTGAGTGGTTATCATGTGCCAACCTCTTTACATATATTATCATGTTTATTATCCACAACGATCATAGAAGTGGGAGCTACTATTAGCTCCATTTTACAGATGAGGACACTGACAAGGAAGTAACTGCCCGAGGTGACGAAACTTCTAATTATAGAGCCAGACTTCGAGCTCAGCAGTTTGATGCCAGTGCTGGCGCTCTAACCATTGGGCTGTGCTTCCTCTCACACACAAGAAAGTTCAATAGCGCCTTTCCTTTCCCTCCAAAGCTCTGTCCAAGCCTCTCCCAGATACTCAGGGTATGGGGAGTGGTAGATTTTCTTCAGGATTCACTTGCTCACCCTCCTGTGTATCCTCAGGAGCTATGGAAGAGAAAGCCCCGAGTACTATAGGAATTCTCTTCCTGCTCCTATAAACAGAGCTTCCTCAGGTCACCACTGCCCAGGGTACAAACATGGTTATAATGAGAGTATCCAGATGTCATCCAGGACTTCCTTGCCCGGTAGGGATCCAGGAATAACTGGTCCAGACTTTCCCAAGTTCAAAGTCCAAATCCGGCCTCTGATTTTTGCCATGCTCTCCTAATCCCTTTTCTCCAGTGTCTGGGTCCATTCACACTACCTGTGCCAGGTTGAATAGGGAAGAGCATCTCTACCTCCTCAAATTCCTGTCCACCCAGGACCTCAGAATGTGGCCTTATTTGGAAATAGTGTCTTTGCACATGTAATCAGGATAAGATGAGGTCATACTGGGTGGGCCCACACTCACTGATTGGCATCCTTACAGATTTGGAGACCCGCAGGGAAGATGGCCAAGACTGAGGCAGAGATTGGTGTGATGCAGCTACAAGCCAAGGAATGCCAAGGATTACCAGGAGCCACCAGAAGCTGGAAGAGGCAGGGAAGGATCCTTCCTCAGAGCCTCCGGAGGGAGCATGTCCCTGCAGACTCCTTGACTTTGGACTTCTAGCTTCTGGGACTTTGAGACAATAAATTTCTATTGTTTTAAGCCCTCCAGTATGTGGTACATTTTTCGTGACAACCCTAGGAAGCTAATCCACTCTTTTCCCATTTCCTTAACCCAGAAGCAGCCAACCCTTCACCTTCTGCTCCAAGCACATGTGTCCATGAGTCAGTGTCCAGGTGAGACTTAGTGTGGACCCAAGCCAGGCCCCGAACTTTTGATACCAGACCGCAAATGTAAGTCCAGAAATTGAGAATAAGCTTTTAAAAACTTATGTCAATTTGACAGAGTAATTTTATGTCTGTTGACTTTAGCAATAAAAATTGGGGATTTGTATGTTGTATATCTGTTTTTTATTTCATTTTTCTAGTAATTCATTTTTTGCTGCTTTTTACAAAAATATCCATCCATGACATATTGAAAATTAAAGGAAAAAAACCTGATTCGTCGGCACTGAAAGTCTGAGAAGTCTTGTAGGGGACCAAGGACCCTTCCTGAAATAGGACCCTCCTTAGAAGGCAGGCAGCATCATAAAGAACACTTCACTTTTTTATTTTTTCCTTTTCTAACAAGCTCACCATTTTTCTGACATTTATCCTGCCCTCTCCTCTGGCAATTGCCGCCACCTCAAATTTTTGCCAAACTCCCAGGGGCATCTCTAGCCATCCTTGAGGTTGGTGTGCTTTCCTGGGCCCAGCCTCCATGCATTTCCTGAGACTCCTCTACTCACCCTCACCCCATGCTCAGTTTCACCAGCCCTGAAGCAGCAGGTTCTGTCCGGAGCTGTGTCTTACAGACATGTTGGTTGCCAGCACTTGTAGCTTTTGCTAATTCTTTACTTCCCTGTAGCCCTAGGCCCCTTTAGTAATCAGGCTGGTGGGGCACAGCCTGAAAACTAGGCATTGTGCAGAATCACTGCTTCACAGACCTGGACCCACATACGTGCTTTCTCTCAGAAGGGCTGCATCCTCAGCAGGCTCCTAAGTGCCCCATGTGGGTAGACTAAGACAGGCCCCTTCCTCTCATCCAATCATGCACCAACATGCCTAAGCTTGCATGGCATACCCAGCTTAGGCCAGGACAGACCCCGATGCCTGCACGAACACTAAGCCATAGTAACAACAATCTTAATGGCAGGTGTACATATAGCATATTCCATGTGCCAGCCGATGTCCCAGTACTGTACTATTTTAACTCGTTTCATCCTCACAACATCCTGTGTGGTAGATGCTACTATTGCCCACTTTACAAATGAGAAAACTGAGGTATGGAGAGCTTGAGTAACTTGCCCAAGGTCACCAGCAAGCAAGTGGCAAAACTTACTCTCTTCTTCCAGGGCCCACCCTGTGGTCACGAGTGTGTCCTGCCTCTCATCCTACAGTCATAATCAGACACCAGCTCAGAGCAGCATGTGCTCACTTCTAATGAGCATATCCTCATGGCTTTGCGGAGTTCACACCATGCCACGGTTCCCAGAGGCCCCAGCCCCCTCTTTGTCCTTTAGGAAAGCTTTCAGTGCCTTGCAAAAATCTATAGTCTATAAGGGCTTCAGGGGGCATGCGTTTGCATCTGCATTTCTAGGCTCTAATAGGTTTGCTTCCTCCAGCTCATATCCCTTCTCTTTGGCCCTGTTGACCAACTTCTTCTCCTCGAAGACCAGCCCAGGAGCACCTCCCACAGCAGGCAGGTGATGTCAGGACTATCAGGGTTGTCAAGGAGAAGGATGACCACCCTCCTCTGGCCAATGCCTTAAATGTCCTCTTTAGGCTGTTTGTTCATCTGCTTGAGATAGGAGATGGTAATAATAAAAATCATGCATCTTCACTGGAAAAAATGTCAAACTATACAAAAGCATAGACGGAAATAATTAAAGCTCCTTTCCAGTTCTCCCTCCTTCACCTCCCTCAGTTCTAGGCCCAGGAATAACCAGGATGACCCACATCACCCTTAGAATTGTGTCTAACTATAGAAGTTGCTCTCTATAGAGGTGCAAATACCCCTAAAAAGAGAAAGCCGTTACATTGCCTTGGGTCATGTACCCGTCTCCTCTCCCACCCCTGCCCTCATACCCCAACTGTAGTCCCTGAGATGAGGGCTTGAAGGCAGCGGGGAAGAGAACCTGGGGGCCCTGTGTCTGGTTGGGGACAAGGCAGCCTTAGATCAGGGGTGGTGGCAGATCAGGGAGACAAGAGCCCCACAGGTGAAATGTATGAACTTCACGCTTTTACTAAGGTCTGGGCCTAGGAAGAAAAGCTGGGGAGAGGGATGACCTGCTGGAAGTCCGGACATGGTCAGCGCTGGGAGGAAACTTAGATGGTGCAGAGGGGTGAGAATCTGGCTGAGAAAGGCAAGTGGAGGCAGCCAACAGCCCTAACACACAGCCTTCTCCATGTCTCCCCTTTCCCTGAGTACCCACAGCAAGAACTAACACTCTTCCTCTCTCTCTTCCCCTCTCCCTCTCTTTCTCTTTCCTCGTAGTGACTTCCCAGTCTTAAAAGCAGATTGTGGTTCAATCTAAAACCGTTCTGTCTTTGGAGCTGTCTGCCTTTTCACTTGCATGGGTTAACAATCCTGGCTGAGGCAGAACAGAGCAGTGCCAAGGAAGCTTGGCTAATTCCCTCACTATTAGCCTACGGAGAGTATCACCGCATGTAATAATCCCCCTCCCTCTCTCCTCCCCCCAAACCAACAAAAAAAAAACAACCTTGTCATTTTCTTTTCCCCTGGGATCCACTGCGCTCCCCCTTCGGAATCAGGAGTAAATTATCTCCAAAGAAGGGTTCATTAAGAATAAATAATAATTTGCACTTCTAGTGCACCTTTTGTCTAAGTATCTCAAAGCGCTTTACTTAATTAATTAATTAAAAGAATTAATTAATTTGGAAAACCCTCCTGGAGGGAGGGCAGGCATACTTAATGATACCTGTTTTCCAGATGAGTAAACTGAGGCCTAAAGTGATGGGCTCAAGGTTGCAACGAGAAAAGTGGCAAAATGGGATTGAGGGACGGGGTGGGTAAAAATGGCTTTGCTTCAACATATTAAGATTTGGGCATCAAAAGGGCAGGCCAGGGCAGGCCCAGGAGGAAAGAAGCAGGAAGTCGGTAAGAAAAAACACTGATATGGTTGGCTTTTGAAGTCACGTGGGATGAGGCCAAGACAAAGAACTCATCAGAGGCTGTAGGGACAAGTCCAAGTAGATACTAGGGGCTATGACAGAGGGATCAGGTACCCTTGACCCAGAACCCAGGCTGAGTGGGCTCCTGACAGAGTTTCTGAGCCACTCTCAGGCCAGGCACCCACACCTTAGTCAGCTGGATTTAAGTGACAAGCACATGGCTCCCTTGGCAAGGTGGCAGTTGGCACACAATTAAATGCTTCTGACCTGCCAGCATCTCCCCAGATGCTCTCTATTGGGACTAAAGCTAATCAGAGTGCAGGGCCTTTTGTCTGCAGGCGGAACAAGCAGGGTCCTCTGCTAGACCAGGTGATTGGGAGGAAGAGTTGGCACTCATTGAATACCCTCTCCCCAAGCCTAACCCCTGAGGTGGCCCTCATCACCTCACCAACATCCTGGTCATCCCAGACACTGCTCTGGGACTCAAGTCCCAACATTGCTTTGCTAACTTTTGTTCCAAACAGGAGACAGGGATGCAGGCATTTCCCAGCAGTCCGCAACCCTCTCCATGCTCCCCTTGTGCCAGTCCAATCCATCACTCAGACCACCTGGCCCTCACTCCCTGGCTGCTCCCGGCGAGGCTAAATAGGCCGCATGTGCGCGCACACCAGCAAGTACACATGCACACAGACCCCATGAACACGCAAGGCTCTACAAATTAACAACCCAAGCTTGTCTTTTTCATTGTGTTTTTATTATGATGCTCCTCAATGATGTTTTTAAATGAATTTTGAATAGTCCCCGTAATTTGGTTTGTTCTACATTGCAATGCAAGTACGAGGCCCCGCAGGAATTGCTGTGAGGAATACAATATTATGTGAGCATGGCTTCTGCTTGCCTTTCTGCTTCCTCATAATTAAGCTTTATTGAGTTGTAAAATGAATAACAATTAAAAAAAAAAAACCTGTTTATCGATCCAGGTGCAACATGCAGACTTATAAGAAAACTTTCTCCAGTTCCTGACCTCACCGAGTGGCTCCAGAGTCTGCTCCCTTGCCCTTCAATCTCAGCTATGAGCAATGGATCCCCTTCAGCTGCAATGGAGCTTTCTTTGACACCGTGAAGCAAACTGCCGGTGTCTGCATTGGGAAGGAAACCTTAACAAGGGCTTGTCAAGGGCAGACGTCATCTGAGATTCTAGGGACTCCTGAGGTGCCAGGAGAACTCTAATGCTTAGAATTCTGTTACTTGGGAAGTCTACCATTTTGGTGAAGATATCGTGCCCTATCAAAAAAATAACTCAAAATGGATCGTAGACTTAAATGTAAAGTGCAAAATTGTAAAACTCCTAGACAATAACATAGGAGAAAACCTAGATGGCCTTGGGCGTGACAATGACTTTTTAGATACAACACCGAGGACACAATCCTTAAAAGAAACAATCGATAAGTTGGACTCCATTAAAGTTAAAAACTTCTGCTCTGTGAAAGACAATATCAAGAGAATGAGAAGGCCAGCACAGACTAGAAGAAAATATTTGCAAAAGACACATTTGATAAAGGACTGTTATCCAAAATATACAAAGAACACTTAAAACTCAACAATAAGAAAACGACCTAAAAAATGTGTCAAAGACCTTAACAGACACCTCACCAAAGAAGATACACGGTTAGCAAATAAGCATATGAAAAGATGCTCTACATCATGGCACCAGGGAAATGCAAATTAAAGCAACAGTAAGATACCCCTGCACACCAATTAGAATGTCCAAAAGCCAGAACACTGACAACACCAAACTTTGGTGAGGTTGTGGACCATCTGGAGCTCTCATTCATTGCTGGTGGGAATGCAAAGTAGTATGGCCACTTAGGAAGACAGTGTGGTGGTATCTTATAAAATTAAACATACTCTTACCATATGATCCAGCAATCATGCTCCTTGATATTTACCCAAAGGAGTTGAAAACATACATCTGCACACACACACAAAAAAAACTGCTCAAGGTGTTTTTAGCAGCTAATTGCCAAAACTTGGAAGCAACCAAGAAATATAATTAATATAATATAATATAATATAATATAATATAATATAATATAATATAGAAATATAATATAGATAATTCACCTATCCTTCAGTAGGTGAATGGATAAATAAACTGTGCTACATCCACACAGTGGGATTTTATTCAGTACTAAAGAAATGAGCTATCAAGCCATGAAGAGACATGGAGGAAACTCAAATGCATATTACTAAGTAAAAAAAAGCCAATCTGAAAAGACTACAAACTGGACGAGTCCAACTATATGACATTCTGGAAAAGGCAAAATTATGGCAATAGTCAAAAGATCAGTAGTTGCCAGGGGCTGCCAGGGAGAGGTGAATAGGTGCAGCACAGAGGATTTTTAGGAGAGCGAAATACTCTGTATGACACTGTAATGATGGATACATGTCTTTACATATTTGTTTAAACCTGTAGAATGTACAACACCAAG
>NW_024340849.1:20285104-20321307 GCF_902729225.1 Pteropus medius
CACATTTGATAAAGGACTGTTATCCAAAATATACAAAGAACACTTAAAACTCAACAATAAGAAAACGACCTAAAAAATGTGTCAAAGACCTTAACAGACACCTCACCAAAGAAGATACACGGTTAGCAAATAAGCATATGAAAAGATGCTCTACATCATGGCACCAGGGAAATGCAAATTAAAGCAACAGTAAGATACCCCTGCACACCAATTAGAATGTCCAAAAGCCAGAACACTGACAACACCAAACTTTGGTGAGGTTGTGGACCATCTGGAGCTCTCATTCATTGCTGGTGGGAATGCAAAGTAGTATGGCCACTTAGGAAGACAGTATGGTGGTATCTTATAAAATTAAACATACTCTTACCATATGATCCAGCAATCGTGCTCCTTGAGATTTACCCAAAGGAGTTGAAAACATACATCCGCACACACACACAAAAAACTGCTCAAGATGTTCTTAGCAGCTAATTGCCAAAACTTGGAAGCAACCAAGAAAGCTATCCTTCAGTAGGTGAATGGATAAATAAACTGTGCTACATCCACACAGTGGAATTTTATTCAGTACTAAAGAAATGAGCTATCAAACCATGAAGAGACATGGAGGAAACTCAAATGCATATTACTAAGTGAAAAAAAGCCAATCTGAAAAGACTACAAACTGGATGAGTCCAACTATATGACATTCTGGAAAAGGCAAAATTATGGCAATAGTCAAAAGATCAGTAGTTGCCAGGGGCTGCCAGGGAGAGGTGATTAGGTGCAGCACAGAGGATTTTTAGGAGAGCGAAATACTCTGTATGACACTGTAATGATGGATACATGTCTTTATATATTTGTTTAAACCTGTAGAATGTACAACACCAAGAATAGACCCTAAGATAAACTACAGAGTTTGAGTGAGTGTGGTGTGTCAATGTAGGTTCATTAGTTGTAACAACCGTATCACTCTGGTGGGGGGTATTGAAATGGGGGAGGCTACGCATGTGTGGAGGCACGGGGTTTATGGAAATCTCCGTACCCTCCACTCAGTTTTGTTGGAAACCTGAAACTGCTTTAAAAAAAAAATAGTCTTTAATAATAATAATAATAATAATAATAATAATAAAACTTGCTGCAAGTAACTACCCACAATGCTACTAGTAACATAAGGGAAAAGGTATTAAAGAGAGAGAGGAAAGGTGGTGAGTAACCACGAGAGAGAGATGTGCAGATCTGCACACATGCAGACACTTTCACTCTTCGTGTTCCACACGACATGAAGCAAAGTGCTCCAGGAGTCGTGAAGATATTGGAAGATTGGTGCCTAGCTCATGTTTTCTGTGATTTTAGGGTGTGTATCCTCATGTGTTTGTTGTATATGTGTGTGCATTGTATATATGTGTACAAATTTTGTGCACACATAAAGTTTATAGGTATGTAAGCATGCGTTGATTTTATTAACTGTATTTGCAAGCCGTATTCATATATTGATGCATTATGTTGTGCACACATATTCATGTGATTGTTTTATATGTATCTGCGTGTGTGATGGTACTGTGCCTAGCAGTGAGGAGAAGACCAGCTAAAGGGGGAACCTCTGAGTGACTGGCAGGGCATGAAGACCTGGGTGCCCAGGCAGGTCCTCTGCTGGGAAGTGGAGCCTGCAGGCATCGGAGCACTGAAGTAAATGCCCCAAGGGCACTACCATAGCTAGAGGGCTGACGTCAAGGGCATAGGGGCCCATGACCCTGAAGGGCAGGACAGCTGGGCTCTCCCCAGAGGAGGAGCGCTGAGCGACATTAGGCACAGGCTGACCCGGGGGTCAGGGCAGGAGGGAAGTCAATACACAAATAGGCTTCAGGGTGTGAAGATCCTGGAAGTCCCTTCCCCCTGCACTCTCCAGATTTGCCCCCTGGGAGCTGGGAGGAGGCAGGCATGCAGACATATGTGAGATCTGCCTATGAAGAATGCCCTGGGTGATGTTTCCGAAGCCAGCAATGTCACATTCAGCTCATTCTAGTCATGAGGAAACTGAGGCCTCAGAAGGGCTTATCTGAAGTCGTGCCAGGAATCAGTTTCACCCAGCACACAGTACGCGATGAACGATTATTGAGTCGGATGAGTGAAAGGGAGGAAGGAATAGAAAGGATTGGGTGGATAATAGGGATCATCTTAAACTCTGGACTGTCTACTTTTTATTTCGAAGGAAGGAAACGAGAGAAGCTAGCAGAGATGAATTCACAAAAAATGAAGAACTTGATCTTTCTATTTTCTAAAGATGGAGAGGAGGTATTGAAAGAGAGTATGCATGAAGTATTGTATTTTCATATGTGATTATTTTGAGATATATTCATGAGTATAAAGAGATATGTATAGTATGTGGATATGTATTTGGATATATGAATCATACTCTGAATAAAGAAATAAAAATCATTTGCCGAAGTCAAAGTCTTTCCAAGACGAGGGATATTTAACACAATCACAAACAATCATGATCGATTCATTCTACAAACGTAGAATGCTCTGAGCTGGGAGCTGTAGAGGGTGCCCAACGGATCAGACCCACGTTATCCCCAAAGGAACCTGCAGAGATAAGGTGTGTCTGCCAACATTAGAATCAAGGGAGAGATTGCAGTGAGCCAAAAGGGATATACAAGTGAAGTGCAAGAGAAGTTAGGAGGAGCCAGGAGACAATAGCGTGTGTGTGTCTGTCTGTCTGTCTGAACGGCTTCTATAGTTGAGCATTAGGTTTTTGACTCCTACATTCATACAGCTGTGTTGGATGTATATTAAGTGGGGGAAAGTTGCTGCTATGATGTCCTGCTCCCCTCGATCACTCTGAAGTATGTTATCCGAAGGTCATAGGTGGGGTGACCATGTAATTTATTGTTCAAACTGGGACACTTGAAAGTGAAAGCGGGCACTATGAGTAACTATGCCAGACAACTGGCATAACCGGGGACTCCCGCGTGCATACTGGGGCTCGAGGCTACCTGGTTATAGAGGTTTGCAGCAGGCTGTCCTTGAGGCACCAGCAGCCACAGTATGGACATCCCAGTTCACCCCCTGCCATTCTCCCTTCCAGAAAGTGGGCCCAGCCTGTCCCACTCAGGAGGGAGGCTGACCCACGGGGGCTTCGGGAGGGCAAGCGAGGGAAGAAGCTCCCGGGGCCTCAAATGTCCTGCCGCCCACAGCCGGACTCGGCGCTCAGGGCCCTCCGTGGTCAGCAAGCCTGCTGCTCAGCCTGGGATCTTAACACTTACTCTGTCCACTTTAGCACCACCGTTTTTTCCCCGTGCCAGCCCAGGCAGGCAGCTCTAATGGATTACTTGCATTATCTCCCTCATCACTGCTTAAATATTTATCAGACCATTATGTATTTAGTGGCCAGGAGTGGGGAGTGGAAGGGGCAGAAGGGGCAGAACTGCTTTGGCCAAATGCAAGAGTTAATTACAGATTGGCTAAATCCCCCCGATTTAAAAATTAAATTAAAAAACATGATTGGGAGATTAAAAGGGGACCGTTACTTACATGTAAGGAAGTCCAGAGCAGCCTAATCCAGGTCTTAATGTCTTCCAGCGCCTCATTTTATTATCTGTCTGTTCCCTTCCCCTACCTGCAAACTTGTGGGTTGCCTGGGCCTTAAACCAGCTTCTAATTAAAAACCATACTTCCGTTTTCTGCTCCTCAAGCAACCAGTGTGTGGGAAAATTCAAGCTCTCCTAGAACTGGCGTCAACATCCGCCTCATAAAAGAAGTTCTGAAGGTAACTCCAGGGCTGGCACTGTGAAATATTGTTCATTATAACGAAGCAGCTGAGATAATGCTGTTTTCTAATTTCCCTTTCTCAGTCAGAAATTAAATAAAAAGTCATGTCTAAATTACAATACTGGATTGAGATCAGACAAGGGCCCCATGCAGAGAGCTCATGATCTATCCTTCCCACATTTTACAGCCATTAAAAAAGATTATTGTCGGCTCTTTCTCCTCCCTTTTCTTTGAGGCCATTTACATTTGTTCTGAACTCTCACTGTTTTATTCGAATCTCTTCAAAGTGCCAGTGCACATAATAAGCCAATCACAAACTTAAATTAAAAAAAAAAAAAAAAAAGCCCAGGCAAACTAAGGCTCTGAACTCCAAAATCAGCTGTCTAGAGGGTTCTTAACTTGGCTGTTAACTGTCACCTTCCTGGCCCTTCAGTTTTGCCCACTGCTCAGTTGGCGAAGCCTTTTCCAGGGAAAGTCAGGATGGGAATGATTCACTCCTTGAAAAAATAGCCTACTTTTCTACTGTCCTCCCTGTAGCAGAAATGTCCCTTGGCTAAATGAAAATACTGGACTGGCTGGTAAAGGATATTTTAAAATACTAATGAGCCTATAAATCATATTTAATCAAGCACTTATTTGACTACTCTACAGGGGAGAAGAGGAACATTGGCATGTCTTGACAGTTGTAATTCAAGCATTCTGTGTTCTGAGCAGTTGTTGGTTTTTCCAGAATGTTGCACAAAAGTCAGTGCTAAAAATCATTATTTTTGATGGAATTTATTAAATAGCATCATTATGAATCATTTTTACTAGGTATAAGTTATTTCCTATCAATCACTCAGTCGATGTAAATTGAGCACCTACTATGTGCAAGGCACTGGGCAAAAATGAGCAAGAATGGTCTCTTCTACTGGAGTCCTGTGATCAGGGTCCCTGACACCAGCAGCTGCACTCAGGTGCTCGCCTTCCAGCAGGAACAAGAGCATGGTTAGAGTTTAAGATGTAGTGCAAATTACTGTGAGTTCAAGGCTGCCCTTGGGCAGACTCTAAAAGTTCAAGGGAAGTGGGTCTCTGTGGGACACATTAGTTATATAGGACTCGGCAGAGGAGGGAGGCTTGAAGTAGGCTTGACAGACCAGGTAAGATTTAACTATGAGGACAGAAGATGAGAAACCCTCCAGGAAGGGCAAAGTGTTAGGAATGCCTGGGGATGAGATGCACAGGACATTAAGGATGCAGCAAGCAGGGCAAGGCCTGAGTAGTGTGCCTGGGGGTGGTCTCCTGTGACCACAAACAACCTATCTATGGCTCCTCAGAAGGCCACTCAAGATAGGTGGGGTCTGACAGCGTTCTCTGTGGTTCTCACGGACAGTGAATGTGACAAATGGCATCTGACCCATGCTGCTTTTCAGAGCTGCAATGAAAATAACTAATATTATTCTCTACGGCAGGACTCAAACTCCAACAGCCAGTTGTGAGCCCCACAGGCCACCATCATAGAGATACTGGTGTGGTTCACCTACCAAGGGGCATCTTGTGCAGCCCCAAATGCAGCAATCAGAGGAGAAAAAGGGCAGAGAGTCTGGGTGGGGTTTAATGGCAGGCAGAGTGGCAACGGCCCTGGGTTAAACTCATATATGCCACATACTTCCGTCCGTTCATGGTGTTGGTACCTTTCAAGTGTCATCCAAGCCAGCTGCAGAGTGAATGCCCCATTGACACATCCGTGCTCTGCAAGTTAAGACGCCATCATTCTTCTGATTCCTTGATGTGAATAAGTTCAATTGAACTTGAAACCCATCCACATCATCACAAAAACTTTCAACACTACATTTGTCAATGAAAGAAAAGGAAGGCTGTTAAATTCTTTAAATATAATTTTAACGGTTATGAATCTTTAATGGTTATAAAAATGGCTTTAAATTTTTTATCACTCACTTGTGCTAACAGTTTCTTATCCAGGGTGACTACCAAGAATTTGCAGAGATCATTAAAAGAGTCTTGATCAGGCATGGTGTATAGTCACTTCAAACATAAACCCCGATATGAAACAATTACATTCATGGAAGGACGTAAGCTCACATTTCTCATTCAAACTAGGAAAATGTTTTATCCTGATTCAACATATAATGTCTTTTCTAACATACCGTATTTTATTTTTCATTTTGTATAATATAAAGAAAATGGAATGACTTTTTTTCCCAAGCTCCATTGAGACACCCTAACCCCCTGCAGGTTGGAAAGCTTTGCTTTAAGGTATCTTACTTCAGCAGTCCCTAACCTTTTTGGCACCAGGGACCAATGCTCCTATGAGAGTCTAATGCCTAATGATCGGAGATGGAGCTGAGGCGGTGATGCCAGCGCTGGGGAGCGGCTGCAAATACAGATGAAGCTTCGCTGCTCACCTGTCGCTCACCTTCTGCTGCATGGCCCAGTTCCTAATAGATTCCTAACACCAACTGGTACCAGTCTGCAGCCCAAGGATCAGGGACACCCATCTTACTTGATCTTCATGGACTTCAGGTAGTACATGAGTCTGACTGGCAGTCAGCTGTCCCTTTGCCTTTTTAAGCAGATCACTGAGGCCATAAGACTTCCTCAGACCCAACAGGAGGGTCTACAAGGGCCAAAGATGGCACTTTGTGGTCCTGAGGATGTTCCCCCCTTGGAATTGCTCTTCTGATTTCGTCATCTTGTGGGTGCTTCCGTGGATTGAGTCCCCACTGGTAACAAGACATGGTATAGTGAGGGAGGAAGGAGTGTGTCTGGGGACAGGGGGAGGTACAGCTGCAAAATAGCAAAGACATGCTCACTGGCCTACCCAGTCAAACTCTCTCTCTCTCTTTGGTTCTTCTAGGCTCTCTTCTCTACCTCTCGATTTTAAATAACTTCCTGAACTATAAATGCAAGTGTTCCAAATGAAATCTGATTGATAGCCTCGTATAATTATATAATAAAAATGCACCGATACGCATATACATTATGTGTGGGCTCGTATGTCTATATGCATCTGTGTCTATTCCAGAGGGAAGAATATGCAATAACATCTTCTGAAACAAATTGTCAAGGTGTCAATAAGGAATCTCATAATGAATGTGTGGGTGTGATCTGGGGTAATTTCATTGCAATTATGTTGCTCAGGCTGATTTCCCAAGACAGGTCTTAAAGGCACAAGTCCCATTCCCAAGTGGAAAGCCAAGTGTTTTGCATCCTATGGCATCGTCAAAGCATCACATTTCTAGGCCACAATGCCTTCCCTCAAGTGAGCCAGACCTGTCTGAGGACATCAGGCAACTAAACAGAGTGTTCAGAGTTTCAGGCCACAGCCACAGGCTTTAAAAACCTGGGAGAATTTTCTGTGTCTGACCCTCAACGATGTTGGCAACTGTTCGTGGTTAAGAAATAACAACAGCGCTACCCAACCAGAGAAGTTAGATGTTTCTACGATGAGTACTAACTATATCAAACACTGTTTAAAATGCTAGGAGATGAAGAAAAATAAAGAGGGGGACTGGGCAGGCATATGCTGGAGGAGGCAAGGGGAATATGTGTGGCCTGCGCCCCCAATGAATTTCCACCCTATCTGAAGTGATAGATGCATGAATCAATACTGATAATTCAACGTGAAATGGAATGTAATAAAGATCTAACCATGGGAACCTGGTGGGGGTGAACCCGGGATGAGGGTGAGAACCTAAGAAAGACTTTGTAGAACAACTGTCATTTAAGCTTTGAAAGTAGAATAAAAAGTGCAAACGATATCTAAGAGATTGTTTTTGCATAGTACTCTGCTCTATGTTGGGCACAAAGGAGGCCTTCCCTTGACAAAATTTTATTGAATGAAGTCTAGGCGGCATTCAGGAATCTTCTCAGGAGGAACAAAGGTTCCCAGTCACCCATCGCGAGACCAATCTACAGAATGTGCTGTCGGGAAAGCCATTTGTGATCCAGGAGATTGTGTGAATGCTGTGCCCCAGCCGTGGGGCTATGTCTGGGCCATTCAAGGAACAGACAAAGAGAGGATAAGAAATAGGGGGATTCCACAGGAAATGGGGCAAGGGCAGAAATGGTTTTCTCTGGCTTCTCAACAACATCAAAACCTAGACCAGCCGACTTACACCAGAAACCTGTGAGTTTTTGCTGATGCCTCCTTGCCCCACCCCTGCAATGCCCTTAATACCCTCCCCCGCCCCGTACTCTCCTGTCCCTGAGTCCTGTCACCTTGGTCTTTGTAATATCTCTCAACTCTCTGGATCACTGCAATCGTGTCCTGATTCGCCTTGTGCCCATTCAATCCTTGCTATCAGCCTGATTTTTCAAAAATACTTAAAACTCCCCTCCTTTAATCCTTCCATGCATTGCTCCCAGATTAAGCTTAGACATCGAGGCGTGCCCAACAAGACCTGCATGCTCTCGTGCCTCCTTGCCTTTCCAGTTCTATTCTTTCCTTAGACTGCCAAATCTCACAGTCATACTGAACTCTTTATAATTCCTCCAATGCTTCCTGCTTCCTCTCAATTCCAGATCTTTAAGCTGTTCTCTCCTTCTGACATGTCCCTATCTCCTTTATCTATTATGAGGTTAACTTGCAGACAATTTTGATAACCCTACTCAGGCCCTCCCTCTGGGATTTGCTGTCTGGGATAGATACCCCACCTCTGCACTCCAGAACACTTTGTGTGTGTTGATCTCTAGCAGAAACAATGAACTGTCTCTGAGCTGTGAGTAATTCAGTGGTAGGGACCATGCCTATTACCTGTATGAACCTAGCACCCAACAACCAGCACAGTTCCTGGCACACAGCATGTGCTAAATCAATATTGGGGGTCAGGGGAGGGATATTTGGATAGATGGAGGTAGAGAGAAAGAAGGGAGCAAAGACACAGAAGCGGGAAAGCCCAAGGCAGGTCTGAGGAAGCCTGAAGAGTCAGAGTGAGGAGCAGAGATCTGTGAGGGTGAGCCATGGGAGGTAAGGTGACCTGGAGGGGGCCTTAAATGCCCAAGAGTTACTGTGATGCTACCTCACCAAGGCTGCTTCCCTCTCCCGCCTGGGCCACGCAGGAGGCTTTGTCTCCGAGACGTTTAGATATGTGTGCATGCTGTGTACGTTTCACTCTTTTATGACGGTTGTTGTTTGTCGGAATTGATTAGCCTTTCTGCATGGGAACCATCTGCTGTCTGTCAGGCTCCTGTCTCACCAGCATGTTGATTTCAATAAATTATTACGGCACTTGGAGTTGGCTGGGTAGTTTGATGCTGTGAATCCTGCACATCCAAATCAGAACTGGATTGAAAGTCATTTAATGCTCTATCCCCACTGCCTTCTCTCTTGGACAACAGCATCTAAAGTGAACCATAGTAAGCATTATCTTGGGCTGCCTGATACATTCTGCATCATCTCCTTTCTTCCGCCCACAAGACAGAGCAGTCGATCCTGACCTGATCACCACAATAGTCCACTTCTCTGGATACAGAGACTGATCTTGGGTGAGCCTGTTAGGTGAGAGAAGTCATCTTTCCACTGGGGTTGCAAAGGTGGAGGATGTGTATTTGGAGCTATTAGGAGTCATCTTTGCTGGCATGCAGAAAGAGTTGAGCAGAGATAGGCAAAGAAGAGACACAGAGAGTGTCTTAGAGGTACTGAGCCTTGGTTCATGCCTACATCTCTTTCTTCAACTCTTGGAGCTATGTCAGTTTCTTCTCAACTCCAGGAGTCTTTATAATTATTTTTGCTTAAGCTAATTTGACTTGAGTTTCCGTCACCCACAATACAGGGATTCCTGAATATACAGCATCACTAACAATCTAGTTGTTCAAATTAAATATATAGGAATCATCTCTCAAACTTCCTTTTTTCACCCCAAAATCTAATCAATTACCAAATCCTCTTAATTCTACTTCTAAAATGTTTTTTTTCAGTTACTCTACTCTGCTCCCCAATTTTCTCTCATCTAGATCATATAATGGCTTTATAACTGGGCTCCCTGGGATCCTATCTCCTCAAAATTCATCTTCCACAATGCCATCGAGTTGGTCTTTCTAGAACCCAACTTCACTTCAAAAACTTCAGACGGCATCCATTGCCCATGAGACAAATCCAAACCTCTAAGCCCAGGATACAAGCCTGCCTCTATCTAGCCCACCTACCTCTTTAGTCCCAACTCGTAATGTACCGCATCTTCCTGCTCTTCCATGCTTCTGAGCCTTAGCACATGTTCTTCCCCCCAGCCAGAGACCTTCCAAACTTGTTCATCTGGTTTCTGCTCTGGCCTTCTGTGATTCAGCTCATATTGCACTTCCTTTGCAGACTGATCCCAGCCCTACCTTTGAGAACATGAGCATAGCCTTCCTCTGTAATTCATGGCACTTCAGTGTTTGGATTAATGACAGGGAGGTGACATGGCAGAGGATAGGTAAGAGCATGGGCTCTGAGCCAGCAGACCTCAGTTTGAGTTCTGGTTCTCACCTTTACTCACTGTGGGGACTTGAACAAAGCACCTAATCCTGAGGCTCACTTTTCTCAATGGCAAATGGGAGAAATAAAAAAGGTAGCTGTAAAGATTACGTGAGAAAAATAGGTAAAGATCTTGGGTTGAAGATAGTAGATACTCAATAAATGACAGCTCTAACCATTGTGTTTATAACTTTATATTATCAGTATACAAATCTATATACCTCCTTCATCCATCTCACCCCACCTCCCCATTGTGAGCAGGGATGGGGGTTTCATCTTACTCTGTTCTGTATCTGCGACATCCAGCACTGTGCCAGGCACAGAGTAAGCATGCAATTAATATCTATTTAACAACTTTATTCATTTCTTTTTGCCCACTGTATTACTGGTGGGGGGCAGGGGCCAGAGTTGGGGAGGAGGGCACTGCTATGACTCTCATATTACTACTGGGACTATACATGGCTAAAAACTCACTAATGATAAAGTCTTCATAGGAAATAATTCAGAGGGGACAATCAGTGAAGCAATGAGCCTTATAGGGGATACAAGTATTAGTTTCCTTATATAGCAAATACAATTGGTTTTCTATTCATAATCCTTTTCCCCATTCTTCTTTGCTAACTAAACTCCAATTTTGATCAGTTTCAACTCTCAAGGAAGGCGATTCTATTCTCAATTCATAAATAAGTCCTAAAAAAATCTAAGCCAGTCATGAGAATGCCACTCCTCTTGCTGGAGCTGGGTTTGAGGATGTGCATATGACCCAGTGTGTGCTGAAGAGGAAGTCCTCTGTGGAGCTTAGGGAAAGATCTCCTTGGTTTTAAAAAGAGACACAAGGAAGAAACTGTTCCTTTTCTTCTACTCCACATTGTTCTGTCCGTAGAAGATTCCTTGAACAATGACACTGCCATCTGGTAACCATGAAAGGAACCTGCTAAGATGGCAAGGCAGGAAAATGGAAAGAACCTAGGTCCTTAATGGCACTGCCGAGCCATAGAATTAGGCAGCCCTGAAGCAGCCCTACCTCAGAACTTCTTGCTTGATGAGATGACAAATTTATCTCACCATTGAAATCAGTTAAATCAGAGTTTTTTTATTATTTGGAGTGAAAAACATCCTATCAGATTCACCTAACTATGGCTTTCTCCCAGCATAGTGACCTTCTTAGAGGTCACATAATACGATCACTTCTCCACACCATTTTTAATATATGCTGTTCCCTCTTCTTGAATAGCATAATTCATCCTTTACTCCTTTTCCCCTGGCTGGTTTTTACTCACCTTCTGAAGTTTTATTTGCCCTCCCTAAGGGTGGGTATCTGAGTATAACCATAGTTCCTCTTAAAAGTGTTCCATGGTTCCTCCAAGGACAGCTTAGGTAAGCCTCCCTGTGCCCCTCTTCTGAACTCCATTAGCACTTTGTGCACATTTTAAGTCACATTTAATTATAATCACTGATCTTTTTGTTCTCTTCAACTATAAGGAGAGCCCCTTAAGGATAAGGACTACATCTTATTCTCCAGTATTCCTCAAACCTATCAGAGGGCTGAGACTGGAACATAATAAGCACTCAATAAATGATGACTATATGGCTAGACAAATGGATGATGCAGTCTCTACCACTGATAGGCTTACAAACTTGTTAGGGCGACCAGAATAATATGAACAAACTATAGAATGACAAAGAATGATATCACATTGTGTGATGCACAGACTTCCTAACAATTAAAGAAATGCATACTAACGTGATGTAAGGTTTAATTACATGATACTAAATTTAATCAAAATAAATAAAACATATGAATTCCAATTGGGTGGACCATGGGGAGATAGCATGCCTATGTACTCTCAGTAGCACTGTAAATTGGTTTGGGCTGTCTGGAAAGCAATAGGGCAATATGTAACAAAAACTATAAAACTGCTTATACCTTTTTTAAAAAAATTATTTAAATTAGTTTCAAGTACACAGTACATTGTTTAGACATCTATACAGTTCATAAAACGATCCCCCCAATTGCTTCTCCCGCCCCTAGCCTCCACCTAGCCATCATATTAATGCTAACTGCATTCCCTCTGCCATGCTCCCCATCCCCATGACCAAATATCAACTACTAATTTGGACTTCTTTAACCCTTCACTCCATTCTCCCAGCCCCCCGACTCCCTCCTCTTTGTTCATCACCAAATTGTCCACTATATTTGTGAGTCTGTTTTTGATTAGTTTGTTCTTTTTGTTCCTTAGATTCTGCATATAAGTGAAATCATATGGTATTTATCTTTCTCTGTCTGACTTATTTCACTCAGCATAATAACCTCTAAGTCCGTCCGTGTCATTGTAAATGGTAGGATTTCATCTTTTTTAATGGCTGAGTAATATTCCACTGTATGTATGAATTATAATTTCTTTATCCAATCATCTGTTGATGGGCACTTAGTTTGCTTCCATATCTTGGCTATTGTAAATTGTGCTGCCCGCTTATACTTTTTGACATAGTAATTCCATTTTAGGGAATATATCCTAAGGAAATAACCTAAGCCAAAAAAAGGAAAAAACAAAGCAATTTATATGAAGACATTTATAGTGACAGTGCTTAGAGTAAAGAAAAAAAGCCAGTAACAACGTAAGCTCTATTAAGTCAGCAAAGCTAAGCAGTTTATGGCATTTTAGGTAAAAGTGAAAATTGGCAATGTCCACACATATAAATGTATATATAAAATTATGATAAGTGAAAAAACATAACAAGGCAATAACATACTGATTTAAGTTATATAAATTCTTATTTAAAAATATATGCTTACATATTACAAAAAAATGTTAAAGAAAATTTTTTTTAATATTTATTGGTTATTAAGTGCCTGTATTTTCATGGAATTCAACTTCCATCTCTGGAATTCATGTATCTTACCCAGATATCTATAACACATACATCTCCTGTTCTCTGAGTCCTATCAGCATGATGTTGTCAACATCCTGAATCGACTTGATGTGTTGAAGAATGAAGAGATGACTAAATATATCTATGGACTAAATTGTGGCATGGAGACAAAGAACTAAGGCAATACAGTCTACGGCAATCTTTGCCAGGTGAAAGCAAACTGTCTTCTTATTGGAAGTGAGTTTTTAAAAAACCATCAGCCACATAAATAGCTGCAGAGTAAGTGTCAAGGGCTGAGTTATTTTCTCCAAAAAGATAGTCACATCTGAAATAGCTGTAATTGGAGGCCACTTAGTCACATTTATAATAATCTACTGCCTTTCCCTAAGAAATATCTGCTTTCTGCACTGGACAAATCAGTGATTTAAATGGGATTATGATAAGGATCACCATCCCTTTTGAGTCTCTAATGGCTTTAACTATTTCCCCCTGGGGTAGACTATTGCTTTTGGTTTACTACTTTAAGTCTTTCATTTGGCAGTTTCTAACAAAGGACCCCTTAAGGGAATGGGGGGGGGTGTTGATGTAATAATTCTTCTTGGTATTATTTGTGTGTGTGTGTATACACATACATATACACACACATACATATATACATATACATATATACACATATAGTCAGAAACTGAGAAAATTACATGGAATGGACCTCAAAGTCCACTAGACCAGTTATGATATCAAAATTCCATTTATCACCTAACTACCATAAAATATCTCACTGACCATTGGAACACAATAATAATGGATCCCTAGGAATAGCTCAGAACCACTGAAAGATCTAAGAGATATAGATGCATCTTTTCCCGCCAAACCACCATTACCTTGGTAAAAGACTCCAGATCTCTTTGAAGACAGGCAGGGAGTAGAATTTGCAGCATATACTTGTATATATTCCACAAGTATACACTCCATACTTATATGGAGTAATTGCAGAGTCTTTCCTCAACAGCATCTGGGCTTAGGGTCTCTGCCTCAAGTTTAGGAATTAGATGAGGAGCAGTGTTTCTCTATACTTAGTGACTCAAAAGAGGGTTCTGTTATCTAGGTCTAGCATTTGTTATTTGTTATTTGTTTATTTGTTTTGATTATATGGACCAAGAAAGTTCTTAGAAGACTGCATATTTCAGTGAAAAAAAAACTTTATAATCAATTAGCCATCTCAAAGGCAGCTATGGGTCCAGGATATTCTGATTACCATGTTAGGCTGCTGCCTGTTATGGATCCATACAATGTTAGATAATTTGCTGCTTACCCAACAGCCACTCCCCACAGAAACAAAATATGTTGCAGTAGCTAATGTGTCCAGCCAGAAGTTCTCACATTCCCCAGTTCTCTGGCATTTAGGTTGCAGATATTTGACTTAGATTCTGAAAAATCAGACAGATATATAGAAATTGGATTGAGAAGTGAGCAAAATGAAGAGGAGGCTGAGTGCAGTGGAGCTGACATCTGGCAAGCACATGTGAAGATAGCCAGCTCTGCGATGGTGAGAGTGCGGAGAGCCTGGTACCCAGTCGTAAGCATTACCAGCGTTAAGGAGCAGTGGTTTCGCTCTAAAGCCACCCCACAGCCCCAGGCTCTGCTCTTTAGTCACCCTATCCCCCAACCAATGTACCCTTTGTAGGACCTAATATCCCGTTATAAAATCTCTCTTCTGCTTAAGCCAGACGGCATGGATTCTGTTGCAATTAAGAACATTAAATAATACATGTACCATCTTGCCTTTGGAGATTTTTAAAGTGCCCCTCCTTGGTCTCTTCCCTTGGGGATTCTAGTATCCCTAATGAAATCAGGGATCCCACTTTAGCTACAGCACTTTCAGCATAAAGATAAGAGACACTATGGCTCTCTTCAGAGATGCTGGCACTCTCTATGTGATATTTCTCAGTGGTTTGGTAAAGAAAGCATCTCTAGTCTGCCTTAGGAAATATAGTTAATAAATGGGTGAGCAGGTTGCATATGATAAATCCATGTCAACCTTCTTATCTACCTAATTTTTTGATTCTTCACATTGTATCAAATTTTTCTGACATTTTCATTCCTTGTGGGCTATTATTAAGTACAGATTTCAGTAAGCCACCTAAAAAAATATTAGAAATCTCAGATGCTTGAGCTATCATGTTGAATTAAACATCTTTGATAAATCCATTCAGCCTGATCTAATTCAGCCGGACCTAAAATCGTATTTCCCTAGAATGGAAAGCCAGTTTAGAAGCTGAGTCATCAAAATGAATGACACTTGCCCCCTACAGTCACCAATATTGGTTCTCAAGTATTCTCCAAGAAGCTCTAAGATTTTCAGAGTCCCTCTAGGAGCAAAGAATGAAAGGCTCTGGGCACCACACTCCTTTACAATCAGAAAAGCTTCAATTTCAGCTTATAGTCTTCCAAGTATGCTTTTGTTCAAGAAAGAGACTTAAAACTTTAAAAACATTTTTTTTTAAGGTTGGAAAAAACCACTGGAGAACATCTTCGAAGTTCACCTGGACACCTTCATGGTTTTTCTAATTACTATGGTCTGGTTTGATGTCCTCTGTTGGAATTCTAAAGGGAACCTTCAGAAATGGTTGCCTGTTTTAAGGTTGTTTTCTCCAAAATCCACTGGGCCTGTCAAGAAGCCATGTCTTCACTTTCTAAGAGGTCACCATGACATATATGTCTCTTGGTAAAAGACACAAGCTAGCAATCCCCAACAGTAGGCAAATAGGATAGAATGGTTCCTCCAAGGCCATATCAGGACCTACACAGCACACTCTGTGTCCCTGGATACTGGGCATGAAACTTCCTAAGAAAAGAGAGAGATGAAAGAAAGAAAAGAAAGGAAAGGAAGGAAGGAAGGAAGGAAGGGAAGGAAGGAAGGAAGGAAGGAAGGAAGGAAGGAAGGAAGGAAGGAAGGAAGGAAGGAAGGAAGGAAGGAAGGAAGGAATCTGTGGAAGGTCAGTAATATCAAAGAACATCCATCATGTGCCCAGTCTGTGCTAGACTCAATGGAGAATTCAAGAAAAGAGAATATAGTGTCTCTTCGTTTACCTGTTTCTTTATTTACTGAGTACCCATTGTGTGCAGGCACTATGCTGGTGCATACAATCCATCTCTCAAAGCACTTACCATCCAAGATACAAGGGCCTACTAGAAACAAAGCTCTTCCATATAAAACAACTAGAGAATAGCAAAAGAGTATAATAATGTGGGTTTCTACAGTTTAGAAATGTGCTAAAGGAGATGAGTGATGGCTGAAAGTCAGAAAGTTTTCTAAGAATGGGGTTTAGATTGCAATGAGAGAAAAATGAGTATTTTCCAAGCAAGAGTAAAATGAACAGAACAGTGTGCATATATAAGGGCCCTCCTCTGCAGAGGTTTGTTTATCTTATCTCCCTCAGCATGGCCTGGTCAGCCCAGTTGGCTAAAGTGCTGATGAGATCAAGGTCTCTTCCAGCTCCACATATCTGTGATTCTGTAATTCTCAGAGAACCACTATCACACCTGCAAGCCAGTTTCATGTGAAGAGAGAAACCCTCTGACCCCTGGCTCAAGACCATGTTGTCTCTAGCCTATGAATATGTGCAGGTCCTCAGACAAGGAGGAGTTGAGAGACTAGAGATGTCCCAACACAAATCCCAACTCAATTCCTTTGAGTCAGTAGCATCTTTTCCAACCATAGACATTAGCTCCTCGCACATGGTAGATACTAAATGTTTATGAATGAAATGTGTGTAGAGGACAGGAACCACATGAATGTGGCAAATGAAAAGTGAATTTGGGTCCAGGGCCCGACTGAAAGCATCACATTTTCATAAACATTTGTGAGGGAGGCAGTGGTGTTTAAGAACACAGCTTTAGATTCAGACTGTCTGAGTTCAAACTCGGTGCCACCACTTCCCAGCTGTGTAATCTTGAGCCTTGGTTTCTCCAACTGCAAAATAAGGATGGTGATAGTTACTGTGAGTGAGGATTAAATGACAAAGTATTTAGCACAGCACCTAACAAATATTAAGGATAATTAATATTGAGAGATTGATCGATGATACTTGCAAATCATATATTATTCAGAAGAAAAGTCATCTTCGTTCACCTTTACCTCAAACAGCTAATGCAGACAATCAAAAGGGACCACTGTGCAAAGAATCAGACTGTCTCAGAAACCTAAAGAAACACAGTCCTCCTAAAGATTATCCTCTCCTTGCAAGAGGCTTTCTTTCACCTCGTGGGTCCTCCCTCCTATGCCTTAGGAGATTCTTCTGTACCCGCTTCCTACAAGGTCCCAACACCCTAAGATATTTAATAGAAAATTTCAAAGTCGAAAGATACCATAGAGGTTGTCTAATCCATGCCCCATGATGTTAGACTTACAACACTGTTAGACTTATAACACTGTTAGCAGATAATTTATAACGCTGTTAGCAGATAACATGTGATTTTTTAGTGTTAGACTTATAACACTGTGAGCAGATAACATGTGATTTTTTTCCTCCAAGTGTCTGAGTTTTAAGCTCTCAGTGGTATGAATATCTACTAGAAGAACCTCAGATCCACAATGAAGCTGATGGTAAGTATCACCTAGCACACATGCAATCTGTGCCCGTGCTAAGCACTTCACAAGCATTATCTTATTTAATCTTCCCATTAACTCAGAGTCAGGCACTTTTATTCACCCCACTCCCATTTTCCAGGAGGCTCCAAGAAGAAAAATAAGTTGAGCTAGGTCACACTAATGCAGGGAGGAGGCAAAAGAATTAAAATGTTAATCAAGCTACATTCAGAGACTGCAATATGCTGATCAGCCCTGCAGCCAGGCCAGGAGGACACCTGCAGAACAAAGGAAGATTTCTACTGGGATTGCTAGCAACCTGTTCCCCACCCCGGTGAAGGGGAAACAGGAACAGAATGTCTTCTAAGGCTAAAACCATAGGGAATCTATGGATTAAAGGCTGGGAACTGTCAGCAGGCCTTTCACTCTGCATATTCTTACTTTTTCATACTACATACTCTTCCCCTTTCTCACTGTATGTCCATATCAAAGGAAATGGGAACTAAAGAAACACATATAAATTGAATTCCTCCCGATGAGGTCCCTCTCACTCTCTGCCTCTGAGAGGAGGCCACACTCTGTTTGTGTAGTCTTAATCCCTTTTCTAATAAATTTTCCTTTTTGTTCTAACTTTGGCACATGTGTTTAATTCTTTCTACTCTCTCTACCAAAGGACCCTCTTCTCTCTGTGCAGGGCTTGGTGTCCCGACTGCCCACGCCCACTCTGGGAAATTTGCACTGTCCTGCATCAACACAAACCAGTAAATAAGAAGATATAACCTGAACCCAAGTCGCTGACTCTTGCTTTGCGGGCTTGATTTGTTGAGATTTAATAGAGCTAGAATGAATGGCTCACAGATTCTTGTGTGGTTAAGCCAGGCAGGAAGTATCCATGAGGCCTGGCAGTGGATGTGGAAGTCTTGGCCAGGCAGAAAATCCTTGAGAAGAGCCTGGACCTCTATATGTCAAATGGAGAGAACATATCTACTTCTTAGGTGGTTGTGAGGTTTCTCAATAAATAGTCATTTTTATCCAAATTTGAAAAACAATGAAATAAAGGAATTCTTTTGTTGTGAGCTTCTGAGAAAATGAACACACTGCTAATTCATGGCCTGTGTGCTGTTGATATCATTTGGGTATAAAACCCTGGCAACTGTCTAGACAAGTGCTGCTCTCCACCAGGACTGCAAACAGGACCTGAAAGCCTAGAACATTCCATGGTCAAGCTTACCTTCACAGACACCGATATAGGCTATCTGTCTGCCTGCCCGTTCCCTCTGTCTGGGGCCTGAAGCTCTAGGAGCAATGGAATCTCTTTTCCTCTCCCATCCCAACATTACTGTGCAATAAAAGATCCTCTGTGGTCTCCTCGGATCCCCAAGCAGGAAACACTGGCAGCTTTCTCACAGGCTACCTACTGCAGAGGTCACAGGGCCTCAGGCCTCATAGTTGCCCTGATCCTAAAACAGGTTGGGAGGGGCGGAGCTGGTCAGAGGGCAGGGATCAGTTCCTTCTTTCCCTTTAACTGGAGGCGAAATGAACTGCGATAAAGCAGAACCACTGGCAAATGTAAGAGAAAAACTGGTTGAAGTAATAATGCTCTTCATATGTCTAGGGACTATCACGTTCTATAGTCCTCAGTCTAACCACCTCTGTGTTTTCATTTATGGGCAGACTTGCCAAGAATATTATTCCCATTTGACAGGTGGGGAAAGCAGGACAGAAAGTAAGACCAGAGGCTGAGCTGAAGCCAGACCAAGACCTCCAAGTCCTTACCCAACATCCTTCGCCTGTATGTCTCTGACTTAGTGTCTCCAACCACCTACAGAAGAGGAGCCCGCACCTTCATTCCCAGCACAAGAAACACTGGGTCTAATCCATCTCACTTGGGTTTTGGGAACAACACCTCTTCCAGAAGAGCAGCCCTTCTCTTTTATCCAGGGGACTCCATTCATCCCTGAGAACCTGGAGCCAGTTGCCTCCTATGAGAAATCAGCTAGAAAAAGACATAAATGCAGCTCTGAGAAATCACTGCCTGGCAGGCCAAGTGGTCCCCTGACTCCACTTCCAAGAGGGTCTGTGCAACACGGCCTTGAACAGACTGGGTAATTTATCGGTTGTGTGTCAAACCCCAGTCAGGGACAGCGTCCATCTTCTCAAATCGCTGGGGAGTGGGAAATGGGTTAATAATCTCCTGGGAGTCCCACCCATAAAAGTTGTCTGAATCTTTAACTAAATCCTCTTCGCTGAGGATGTACTGCAACATCATTACACTAGCCTATGACAAGCATGACGAGCATTTCCCTACAAACATACCAGCCCTGCTTCATCTGCCTTCACTCAGCTGGGGACGCGGGCTCTGCCTTCTTAAGTGGGCTCAACTGTATTACTGGCTTCTATGGTGGTGTGGGGCTATAGCGAAGCTCCATTTTATGTTCTTAAATATTCATAAGGAGCTTTGCAACATTAATATCTTAGATGGCTTACAAGAACACTTAAATACTGGGTCCTCTCTCCCCTCCTTTCTCCCCAAAAGTCCCAGCCTGTTCTAATTTGTGTAATGCATTGGCCATTTTAATAATTGTCCAGGGATTTATTTGGTGGTTCTGCTGCCCCATCACACAGGGTGTAATTATGATGCCGGCTTCTTTTATTATGCACTAATCCTGCTTGTTTCACTAGCAGGAAAGCCAAGATTGGAAGGGGTGAATGCAGGACAGGGCTAATGCACAGGAATTAAGTTATGGGCCTCAACCATTTCCCTTAACCTCCTCCGCTCCTCCTCCAGCTTTGCTGCTGCTGAATGAGGGAATGAGCAGCCATCACGGTGTCTGGAGGATGTTTTTAATTAAAGAGCCTGTTTTATCAAAAGCAGTAGATTCAGGAATGGGAGACCAGGGCCATCAATGAGTACCCAAACAATAAACTTTTGGCACACACCACTCAAAGACGAGAGGCTTAGAGACGTGTCCTAAGGTGGTTGTTGCCATGGTTGTCATGGTTTTCCATAAAAGCAAAATGCAATGGAAGCTTCCAGTTGTAACTGGGGAAAGAGAAGACTCTGGAACTCACTGAAATTTTCTGATATGATTCAAATACAAGGGACTCAGGATAGAGTGAAATTAAATTATTCTAAAACTGGACACTTCTAAATAGATGCAGCCATAGTGGGCTAAATGGGAACATATATGGCATTATTTCACATATAGTTAGGTAATCTCACGTCACTGATATCACCTGATCATCTCTTGCCTCCATCCCTAAGAAAGAAGAGTTTGGAATAGCAAGACATGCGGAATCTACATCAATGCGCAGAACAATCTGAGCACCGGCATGCTGGGCCGGACTTATGAGGCTTAGAGAACTCCGACTCTGAATAATTTCAATAGGGAGATAAGCCAAACACAAATAAGAGTACTAAACCCCTTAGAGGTGAACATATAAACACATGCAAAATAATACAAAGCTGATTAAGAATATCTATCTCCACGAATAAGCCCATTGTTAGCTGCTACCATCCTTTCAAGGCAGCACTCCTATGACTAATTCAAGTTCCAATGTCTGAAGCTGGCAAAGTTGTGTGTTGGCCTGGAACCGTGGACAAGCCTAAGACTCATCTTTTTCATCCCTCTCTGCTCCTACCCCTTCCACTTAGACTACAGTATCGTCTAAATATAACCTTTACATGCACCGGGAAACCAAAAAATTCATGTGACTTGCTTTATTGTGATATTCACTTTATTGTGGTGGTCTGGAACTGAACTCGCAATATCTCCAAGGTATACCTGTAATTGGTTTGCCTGTTGGGAAAGATATTTACTAGGAAACTGCAGAAGATCAGGCCAGAAAGAAAGACTGAGGCCAGAACCTCACACTTAGATGATACAGTAGCCGGCTTTAGAAACCAAAACTCTGAAAGCACCTGGGACCTTTTATCCAAAAAAGATGAAGTAGTGAAGAAAACTGACTAGTCTATCTGTCTTTCATCTTCCTTCTGGGAGGCAAAATTTGAACAGTATGGAATAATAGTCGCTCCACTCCATCTTAAATTGTTCACCTACTCACACCCATGAATAAGAAGCTCTCTCTACCCGAAGCACTAATCATCATGCATTACTTTTATTCACATTCTCACTTTTCAGGTCCTAAGAGCACAACAAGACATCTCTATTTAAAGGAAAATGCAGGTATCTCTTCTTCCATCACACTCCACCTCCATAGGACCACCCCTCCACAAGTGTGTTAGTCTCCCACTGGGCTTGTTGACATAATGAAGTCTTCCAGGACACTGGCTCTTCCAGACCAGAACTCAGAACAAAGTGGAGTCAGGTCCTGCTGGAGGAGTCTAGGAGTGAGAACCACCCGAGAAGCCACCAGTCCTAACTCTACCATTACCTGCATGATCCTGGACAAACGGCTTCCCAACCTGGGCCTCGGTTTCCCCATCTACAAAATGAAGGGGAGGGTCCCGATAATCTCCAAGGTGCCTTTGTGATCTAAGTCCTCCTGCATCTCTATAGCAAAAGCATTTTATTGGAACATGATGTCACCCAGTAGACAAATTCCCCACACATATTACAAAGATGGCTCTATAACCAAGACCCCGTTAACATTTAATTAATAACAGCATTCATCTCCACCTAATCTACGGAAGATTCTAAATAGAAGGGAAGGCCAACTGCTCCCACAGCTGCTTGGCGCAGGCTCCTTGATATCCAGGCACCAGGATCACGGACTTTCCTTGTCAGAACATGATTTACAGCACTCAGGACAGTTACATAAATTTCCATAAACATTCCCAAATGCCATACATATCAGATTCTATGGGCATGAGAGAGGGGAGGTAGAGAGGAGATTCTGGGGATCATGGGTGATGAGGCAGCTCCCCCAACTTTAGGGCATTAAATTTAAATTTGACTAATCGTGAGTTCTTCCTCTGCTGAGCACCTGGGCACTAATTACATGCCTGGTTAATTCAGTAATGTACACACACTGCTTCCTCCACTGCACGAGATTAATGAGGGGAAGAAGAAGGTTGTTACGAACCTGTTTGTGGGGTTGTTCTTTACACCTCCTGTAACAATGGCTGAAAACGATCTAAACCACTTGGTGTGTGTCATCCCCACCACTTTGCGGGGCGCATAATCATCATTTAGCATCTGGCGCCTCTCCCCCAGCAGCCGAGCACATGGGGCACGGTCGGCAGTGAGGTGGTGATCGTGAGGAGACTGGGGCAAGGGTGCCATTCTCAGTGGCACTTTTACAGTAAATTCCTCTGCGGTGTCCTGCCATCACATCTTCAATAGCAACTGCTTCCAAATGGCCATCCTGGGGTGTTAGTTTCCACTGTTTTCAGGATCACTGAAAGCTTTCTCGCCTCCCCACACCTCCCTCTAGATGCCGCTTGGGACTGCCTTGTAGGGATTGAACTAGGCATGCATTCCAGAGTCCCAGCTGCCCTTGAGGGCAGAAACCAGAGATTCCAAGGCCTCCTGGGCCCAAAGGAGGGCAGAGACTCATGAAAACAGAGGACACAAGAAGGAGGTTTGCCGAGTGGAAAAACCAGGGGGAAATCTGGAAGTCTCCTAAACATCTAACACGTCTAAGACAACACGGCCACCCTTGCTGACGTCATGGAACAGGACAGAGGAGATGGCCCCACACACCACATGCTGCCCTTCTTTTTCCCCAGCAGAATTTGCCTTTGTATTTATAGCTTTGTTTCTTCCTTTTGAAAAATGCTCGTGAAGGGATAGAGAGCATATCACGTCATTTAGTCTGGGCTCGGCTCTCTAGAAATGTCCCTGGCTCTTGCTTTCATGCCCCTTCAGAGATGACCTTCAAATCTGGCCTCTTTAGGTGTAACCTGCTCACCTCAGGCCTGGCTGGGCATCCACAGAATGGAAGGAACCCCAGCCACAGGCAGCTCTGCCTGTGTTCAGTTCAACAAGCATTTATTGAGCGCCCACCACAGGGATACCATTTACTTAGCAGACTAGGGATACCAAGGCAAAATAGACAGGTTCTTGCTTTGAAGAAGCTTTTGGTCAAGCAGGGAGTGAAACAAATGAATCACTACATCTCCTGATCATATACATCTAGGTACAAGGCCCAGCAGGAATGCAGAGAAGAGATCACTAACTGCTAGGAGAGGAATGCTCAGGAACACTTCTCCAGCAGAAAGGAGATCTGAAGGAAGACCAGGGGCTGCTAGGCAGATGGGGCAGAAATGGGGCAGCAGGAAAAACCAGGGAACAGCGGATGCACATGTGCGGAGATTTGAAAGTGACCAAGACAACTTGGGGGTGAATCTCTTTTCCTACCTCTCCCATCCTTCCCTCTCCTCCTTTCTCTTACCTCCCTTCTTCCTCCCCACCTCCTTCACTAGTTCCCAGGGGAGCACTGCCAAAGGCTTATGGCCACTGCAAACCCTCAGGGGACCCTTAGGGCTGAGCATCCGTGTCCACATCATGACATAGGAGACAGCCAGTCTCCATTTCCTCATCTGGCCTTTCTCCCTCCTTCTCAGGACCACTTATTACCAAACTGACCACCTACTCTGGACTGGTAAACCAGGGACCTGCAGGGCAGATTGACTTCTTAAACTAAAGAGAATGTGATGCTTAATAAAATGAATATGCCTCTAATGGTAGAATTTCAGACATTAAGAACAGGTCTTCCTGAGCGCTGTTTTGGAGAGTGAGAGCACCTTCTTAATTGCCCCTCAAATAATAACAGGGAGGCTGGACCAACTCAGGTGTGGTGAGCTAGGCAGACGTTTTTAGAGCATCTCATTACATTGAAAGATCTCAAGGCCTTTTAAGAGCAAATTCCTCTCAAGATGAACAATGCGAGCTCTGGGATCTAGGGTCTCTTGCCTTCAAAGTCCTTTTGGTCGTGAGCTGGCAATGACTGAAAGGCAGATTGGGATTCCCTCTCCAGCTCAAAGCCAGGAGCCAGGTTGATTCCCACACCCTCCCAGGGTCAAAGGGGGATTGGAAGCTGTGTAAGGACAGCCTTGGCTACTCGCCACTCCTCTGCTTCACTTTGTCTTTGGGCCAATTGTCTCACTCCACTGCCTCTAGCTTTCCTTTCCCCAAAACTTTGTCTCTTTCAGTTTTAAAAGGATATCCCTGGAAAAGGCCCTCCACCTCCAACTGTGGAACCCATAAGAGATTTGGAGGATCCCCGCTTTTCGACAAGCTGTAGCCTGAGCCCCTGGAACAGACCAGCAGTGAGGTCACATCTCATCAGTCTGCACCCTTCCCCAAACCACCCAGCCCCTGTCAAGCCAGGTGATTAACGACGCCGGCCCTGCCCATCTCCACTTTCCAGAAAATCGGAAGCTCTCCTCCTAAACTGCATTCATGGGGTTCCACTGCAGCCGCCCATTGACAACCAACAGCTTTAGCAACCACGTGGTCTTTTTAAAAAAGGCAAGTCATCCCGGAGACTGCCTTGATTACATCACGGGTTGTCGCCCAGCCAGGCTTTTACATGGGCCCACAAGAGAACTTGGTCTGCCGCCGGCCCTGGCTGCTGCTGGGCAGCCCCACAGCCACCCGGCCATAGATCAAGTCTGTAAGTCCGTGGAGTTCATTATCTCCCTAATGCTGCTTCTTCTGTAGATCATTAGAAAGAAACTTGACCTGACCTGTGAACTCTGAAATTGATTGTTGCCTTGAAATGGTCAACAGCCCATTTTCTAATCGATGCGCAGAATAATTTTATACATATTTAAATTATATATTAACTTTAATGCGTGTTAAATTTATCTACCACTTTCCTCATGTGCTTCTTTTACATTCGCTTGAACTCAGGAGGGTGTATTTACCATGGCGTGGGAAGAAAAGAGAGAGGGGGGATGTAGGCTAAGACCAAGTGAAGGAGGAAAAAGCAGTTCCAGGGCTGAGCCAGAGGCCACAGAGGACTAGGTTCCAAAGCTGGGTGTGGGGAGGAACGTCAGTGTCCATCTGGGAGCATATATATGTGGGTGTGAGTGTGTGTACATATAGTGTGTATGTGTGTGTAGCTCGCAGTGATGTATATGTGTGTAAAAGTATGTGTATATCTGGGAATGTATGTGTGTGTATATATGTGTATGAGCTGTGTCTAAGAATACGTGGGTATATATATTAGAATGATGTATATGTGTACGTATGTGTTTGTGTGCCAGACAGCATGTGCTTCTAGGAATATATATGTGAGTCTGTTGGTTTGTAGGCGAGTGTGTATTGGTATGAGAGAGTGATGTGTCTGTGTGAGCTTATGTATGTGTATAAGAGTACGCGTGCATCTGGGAAAATATATGTGTGAATGTTTTCTCTCCCACGCACTGTCCTCCAGCTTGCGGTCCAGCCATCTTGCCTAACCCCCAGTACTGAGAGTTAGAAAGAGTTTCTTCCCCAGTACACATTAAGGAGCTATCGATGCAGGGCTTCAGGCTGAAAAGGGCAAACTCAGACCATTATGGTTATCCTGAATGCAGCTTGAAATTTTTAGAACAGAAAAAGGTCCCCAAAATGCAAAACTATCTGGAAAGAAGGCCAGAACTCTTATCCATTCAAAGCAGACTTTAACTAGGTCTATCAAATACTGAGACTTCTGTGGTCAATGAACTCCCTCAAATTAAAATACATATATGTGTGTGTGTGTGTGTGTGTGTGTGTGTGTGTGTGTGTGTGTGTAAGTTCATGCACGCACATGCATGTGTGTGTTCAGGCAGAGGCTTCGTCACATTCATTAGACTTTCAAAAGGTTTATAACTGTGGGAGAAAGAGCCACTGCAGATTATATGATACTGATCCATTTGCAGGGGTAGGACTGCTTTCTCTGTTCTCCTGCATCTACCACTTTCACACACAACTCCAGCACTCTGCCTTTGCTTCCATCGTGGGCAAGACTCACCGTGGGTCTCTAACATCAAGCTAAAAATGCCTGATAGAGAGCCACTCCGACCCATAGCAGAGCAACAAGCAAACAGCCTCTCAACTGACGCCAAGCTCAGAGTCCAAATCAGTATTCCAGTGCCATCCTTCCCAACCCCAACCTTCTAGAGTTTGGACACTCCCAAGATTTACATTTTTCCTCATGCCCTTGTGGATGGGGTGCAAACAGATATAAGCCAACCTTCTAGAAACACTCTTTAAAATGTTCATACCCTACATCTCGGTTATTTTATTTCTAAGAATCTATCCAAAGGAAATATTTAAACTGCAAGCAAAGGTTTGTGCACAGAGAAGTTCCTCAGATTATTGACACCAAAACAAATCACTGGAAACAACCTACTGTCCAGCACGAGGGGAAGAGCTAAATAAAAGCAGTGACTCCATATGAAGGATTGCTCGCAAGCAATTAAAAAGCATGTTTACATTTATGAACCACATAACTAAATTAAGTATCAATAATTTTAATTACTCATCTTCTATTTTTTAAATATGTTTAATAGAAGTTTTAATAACATGAGAAAATGCCTACCTTAGAGTAAAAGCATGAAATGATGGTATTTCAAAATTTTTTAACGTGTAGAGAAAACAATAGAAGAAAGTAATCCAAAATAGTAATAATGATTTTTCTAGTCCTTTCATACATTTCTGTACTTTCTAAGTTTCTGTTACTAGCATGCATTAACTTAATTCTTTAAAACGTTGTTTAGAATACATAGATGTCAAATTACAATGTACACTTGAAAATTATATAATTGTATTAACCAATCTTACCCCAATAAACTTAATAAAAATAAATAAAATAAAAAGTTAAGTTTAAACCATGTTTTCTGTTTTCCAGTCCATCCACTATAAGAGTCATTCCTCACTCCAGACCCCAAATCCATGAATTCCAAATTGCTGTTTCCTCTCTTGGGAGCAGTACAACTAAACTCTAATGCCTCACCAAGATGTGCAGTCTCCCTTAGTGGCCCTTGAAATAAAATCAAAACAGTACTTACCTCTCCTATTCCTTCATATTTCCACATTCTTCATTAACTCCCAGAATCCTTCCTCAGGCAATCTCTTTTAACTTATGTATCTTTCTTTTGCTTATTCACAATAGCCTAATCCCTCATTTACAAATAAATGTCCAATTTAGATGAGAAAATATAACCTGAGTTATTTCTTCCAGGTGAAAATGAGGAGGGGGTTGGGCAGGGAAGAAAAAAAAGGACGTGGTCGAGAAAGAAGACCAGCTTTATTCATGTAGGTTGCTACCTACTTTCCCAGGAAGATCAAGGTCATCTAATACGTACTGCCTTGACTTTCTTCCCTCTGCCTCAGAGATTCTCTGCATCATTATCATCCATCCTTTCATCCTCCCTCATGTCTCAAAGGAAGATGTATTCTTTTATTTCGCCAAGGTGCACCTCTCCACCTGGACTATTGATTCCATCCCTTCCCATCTCTTCCAGACCATTGCTCGATCAATCATCCCCAAGCTCTCCAGGATCTGTGATCTCTCCTCCCTAGCGGCTCATTCCCCTTCTGCAGAGTCAGACTGCATAGATTTGAGTCCCTGCTCTGCTACTTAGTAGCTGGGCAGGCTACTTATCCTTTCTGTGCCTCCATTTTCATGTCTGAACTTTGAAATAATAATAATACCTACTTCATACAATTATTAGAATGAAATGAGATACTCTATGTAAAATGCTAAGCATAGGGATATCACATAGACAATGTTAGCTGATTTCATTATTTTTATAGTCCTAAAGCATGTTCAACTGGCTCCTATTTTGGTAAATGCCTTTCCCAGCACCCTTGTCCATCACCCTAATGTTCTGAATCACTCCTTTCTGTCAGGGTAAAATTTCTCACTGCCTGGAATTTCTCGCTTCTATCAGATTTCAATCTCTCGTCATCTGGATGCCACCTCTCCCACTAATAAAATTGCTCTTACTGGCATTGCCAAAGGCAGCTCAAATCCCCAGGGCTTCCCTCAGCCTTCACTCTTCTCAGTCCCCACCGTGATTCAACTGCACCCCCTTCTCCAAACTTTGGTCTCCTTGGCCTTCTAACGCTGTACAACCTGTGGTTGATTCTCCACTGACCTCTCAGAACACTCCTTTCAGCTTCTTCTACCAGCTCTTCCGGGTCTCTTTACTCTTTAGATAGAAGCTCATCCTCCAAGGCTCTGAAGCAAGGCTCTTCTCTTCTTATTCAATCCACTTTCCTTGAGTGGTCATATCAACCTCCACAGCTTCAGTCATCATCGATACATTGATCACTCCCATATAAGGAGGTTTTAAAGCAGAGAAAAAGAGGGAAAAATGGAGAAGGGAGAGGAAAAAGAAAAGAGGGCCCAAGGGCAGCTTAACTTATAGATTGAGACGGTGGTCAACATGGGATGATTTCTGAGGCTTAAAATAGTTTTCCACCCTACAACTGCTCCTCTATAACATCAGTGCTATTATCTGAGAGTCTTCCCTTTAGCTAAAGGATTTTTTTTTTTTTAATGTAGCTAACACATGTGTCTCCATGGTACAGTGGAAGAAAAGCAGGCAAAGGATTCAGGAGATGTGTTTAAACTCCAGCTCTGCCACCAACTATGACATATGTTCTTCCTCTTGTTAGCTCTTCATTGGTAAAAACAGGTAATAATGTCAATCCTGGAGGGCTGTTGGGAATATTGTGGACAATTATTAGTCTTCCCCCTCTTTGCCCAACTTGATCTCAGTTTTTTTATCTGTGAAATGGGGGTGACAACGTAGAGGATTTATAAGCTCCTTTCAGCAACGCTTCTTTGAAAAGATTTGGCCAGTCCTCTGCTTTATTTAGGAGGCGACTCCTAATGAGACTTTACAAGTCAATAAATAATACTTCTCTTCCCAGACAAATGACTCAGAAGCAGCTGCGCCCACCAGAGGAAGAACTGGCTTCCTCACTGCCAGACTGGAAGATGCAGTTTTAGATCTGTGGCAACAGTGGTTTGCTAAGATTTCATTCCAGAAGTCCAACCTCCCCACCTATTTGGGAGACCACCACCCTGTTCCCAGCATACAGCAGGCTCCATTCCTTGCTTCTCTCCACAATAACAAAAATTTTATGAGCACCTGGGAGAGTCCTGAAGTTTTCCAGCTGGGCAGGAGAGGTGGCAGAGTTGGAGTTTGAACGAACTTCCTGGATCCCTTGCCTAATTTTCTCGCCAATGTACCAGGAAAGCCGCATGTCTGAGTAATGCCTATTGCTCAAACAATCGCAAAAGGGCAGGGGACCCAGAGACTGAAGGTGCCCCATCAGGTCGGCCAGATCCCCCACAGGGCCCAGACCATAAACTAGGATAATAGTAGTTCATATTTGGGCACTGTTTTAGGTATTTTATATCCATGAGCTCATTTAATACTTATAATAGTCTAAAAAGGTAATTACAATTACTAATCCCACTTTTGGGATGAGGATACTAAGACACAGAGAGGTGACTAATCTCAGATCACACATAAAACAAGTGGCAGAGATTGGGTACAAAGC
This sequence comes from Pteropus medius, assembly GCF_902729225.1. Taxonomy (NCBI): domain Eukaryota; kingdom Metazoa; phylum Chordata; class Mammalia; order Chiroptera; family Pteropodidae; genus Pteropus; species Pteropus medius. The sequence continues at coordinate 20,315,226 of NW_024340849.1, forward strand.
CAGGCAGTCCCAACCCCAGAGCCCATGTCTTAACCACTTGGCTCTCCTGCCTCCTCCACTTCCACAGGGCCAAGTCCACAGTAATGACATAGAACACTTAAAGGCTCTGTCCAGTTCACTGCTGCCCACACATCAGGTGCCTACTGTGATGGTTAATTTTGTGTCAACTCGACTGAGCCAGGTGCTCAGACATTTGGTCAAACATTATTCTGGGTTCACCTGTGAGGGTGTTCCTGGGTGAGATTGGCATTTGAATCCCTAGACTGAGTAAAGCAGATGGCGCTCCCTAATGTGGGTGGATCTCATCCAATCAACTGAAGACCTAAATAGAACAAAAAAGCTGAGTGAGAGGGAACTCCTCCTGCCTCACTGCGTGAGCTGGAACGCTGGTTTTTCTTCTGACCTTTGAACTCAGATTGAAACATCGGCTCTTCTTGGTTCTCGAGCTATCAGACTAGAACTTACACCTGTGGATCCTCTGGGTCTCAGGCCTTCGGACTCAGACTAGAACTGCACCGTGAGCTCTGCCAGGTCTGCAGCTTGTCTACTGCATATCTTGGGACTTGTCAGCTTGATAATCATGTGAGCCAATTCCTGCTAACAAATTTCTTTTTGTGTATATATACATCCTTTTGGTTCTTTTTCTCTGGAGAATCCTGACTCATACATTCATATTAGCACAGATTTCCTGGTTTATGATTTTACCGATCTGGTGATGCTTACAGAAGGTTCCAGCCAGAGCTACCCTGCTACTGAGCATTGGAGCATCAGAACAGGGCAGCAACGACCACTGGCCACAGAGGGTGAGAAGAAGTAGAGAAGGACACCAAGGAGAATTGCCTAGTGGGATAGGAGGGAAGAAGATAGTGGGGTTGGCAGTGGGGAACAAGAGAGGGTGCCCTTAGTCCAACAAGCTGGAGGAATCCACAGTGTGCAGACCTCGTGGCGAGAAGGGAAGAGGGGATGGGAGGAGCCCCCATCCTACGCTGCCTCCTGCAAAAGGGTGTCACTCGCTGCCCAGACCCACTGTGCCCCCAGCACTCTGTGTCTGTTGTCTCGATTCCCTCACTGACACATGAAATCCCCAAGAAGAAGCCTGTCTGCATCTCGCATCCCTAGCACCTGGCACAATTAGATGCCCAACAATGGCGAAACAGGATGTCTATCAGTCAGATGCCCAAATGCATAAGTCATTGAGGTTTCTGTGTGATGCAGTTTTCTGCTTGAAGAACGAGGGTGAATAAGGATGAGAGGTGGGAAATGGTCCTGGACAGTGGCAGCCAGAATCCTTGCAAGATAGCGGAACATCACGGGAGAACAGTACTTGGAACCAAGCTGCCAGATTCAGATTCCAACTGCATCTCTGACTAGCTGTGTGGCCACAGGCAAGCTTCTTAACCTCTCTGGGCCTCCGTTTCCTCCTCTGCAAAAGGCGGGTGACACTATCACTCACCTCATAGGGTCGTTAGGAGGATTACATGAACTAATGCAAGTAAAGTGCTAGGGACCCTGCCTTGGCACACAGTAAGCATTAAATTTTTGATCATCATCACCATCATCAATCATTATTTTGTACAAGTGGTCCATCAAGGTGGCTCAAATTAGTTTTGTAACTAATCTAAGCTGTCTGAGTTCTTTTAAGATTTGACCCTGGGGGCTCAACCTCTTATGGAGGCCAAAGATCTGTCATCTGATTCTGACCCTTAAAGAAATGACTAGACCCAAATGAAAACTGTAACCACAGTCTGTTTCCAGGATTCTCAGTTGTCCGGAAATAAAGCTTCAGCCATCAAGAAACTGAGAAGAGAGATACTATGTCACCAACAGCATTCGGCTTCATTCAAGGAAGGTGGGGGGATTATTCGTTTATTTTCACAAATCTTAAACTTTACAATTTTCTTATAACAGTGGTGGCTTCATCAGAAAGCTGGAATTGAATGCCCAGATTATTATTATGAGACAGGCTGTGGCTTAATCTTCTCGACGTGTTTATATTTGAGAATAAAGAGGCATTTGGCACTTATCTAAAATTACAACAGCAGAGAAGGAAAAAAGCCCTGGCAGGTACACGGCTGTGATCTGCATATGTACATGCTTTTGAGTTCATTATGGGATCACAGAATCAAGGCATCAGAGCTGAAAGAAGCCTCGGTGTCCCCCTCTTCCATCTCTTTCCTCTTACAGATGGAGAAACTGAGGCCCAGAGGAAGGATGTTAATTACCCTTAATTACCCTGCAACACTCAGCTAGTTAGTGACAGGCTAACACCTTCTGTGCTGAAAGCTGAGAAATAAAACTATTTGGCAGAGAGAGGGTCCACTTCTCATTTTAACAAGATACCCTCGCCTTCCCTATCTGGACAGGAATGATCTCCCCTGTCCCCACCCCAATTTTTATCCCCCCGCCCCGGCTCTGTCCAACCTCCCTGTCCCATCTTAGCCTTCCAGGCAGCCAGGCTAATCTTCTTGCTACCTGAATGGCTTCCACATTCCCAGCTCCCCTGCCCTCAGTGATGCAAATTCTTCCTTTCCTTCAAAGCCAAGTGGGAGGCAACTTCTTTGAAGGTTCTTCTGACTCCCACAGCCACGGTGAGCATTACAGAAACTCTACACTCACAGAGCAAGTTCCATCTGCAGACCCAAGGCTGAGAGGCACGGTGAGAAGGAGCCAAGGGGAGTCCAAGAACCCCAGATGTGGCTCAGCTCAGTTTCATGACCTCAGTCCAATTATTTCCCTCCCCGAGTCTCAGGTTCTTCCACTGTAAAAATATAGTTGTGTGTATAGTTGGTTGAAAATTAAATTACCCATCATAGCACTGTAGGTACTCAGGTAATACAACTCAGGTTACATTTTAAGATATATTATTTAGTTCACCAATATATAGTACACGCTTCTGTCTTACAGTTGCTTCCTACCCATGTTGGTTTTGTTATCACAGCTAGATTGTAAGTAAATACAATTAAATTCTATGAGAGGAGGAACTTTGTCCCTTTTTATTCTCTAAACGACCCCCAGTGCCTCCCATAATACCTGGCACATAATAGGCACATAATAGGCGCTCAGTAAATATCAGTTGAATAAATGAACACTTTTCTTTCATCCCCCAAAATGTTTAGATCCACAATAATAATAATAATATAATAAGCTTTATATTTCTATAGTGATTGACATTTTCAAAGCATTTTCACATGCACAAGTTTATTTGATACTCAGACCATCCAGTGAAAGAGGAAGATCTGGTATTATTATCTGTCCTCATTTCCTAAGTGAGGAAACTGAGGTGCAGAAGACATTCGGTTTTCAAGGTGACAGAACTAGGAAGTAATGATGCATGGACTGACACCCGTTTCACAAATCCAGATTGAGTCCACTTCCAGTCTGCCATATCCAATAAGTGCTCCTGGAAGGGCTGATTAATGTGGATTCTGAATCTGATCAACTTGGTGAAGCATTTGATGACTGTATGAAGAGTTCTCTGGCTTCCAGAAGAAAGACATCTCTGATGGTGGTGGCTGGATAAAGGGACTCCTAGGCAGGGAAGCTGGGGCATTGGGGTGGGGGGAAGTGAATTAGAGAAACTCTTCCTTCAGCAAGACAAATTTGTGCAGGGAAACCATGCTTGGCTGGGGAAGCCAATTGGAAAAGAATGATAGAGGGCCGGCTCCAGAGGTTCATCAAAGTCATTTGTTGCAGGTAAGCTCATTTTTCACAGGCCAAGGGGATATTTACCTGGAGTACACCTTTAAGGAATAGCCGACAGATTGAACGGTACAATGCTTTATTATATTTCACACCCTAGTGATTCAATATGATGGAGGCAGAAGGAGGGGGGATGGTGCTCGGGAGGGAGAGCAAAGGAGAAAGGCAGAAGAAAGAGATATTAAAATGTCCAGCAATGGGGTGTCCTCCTTCTTGAGTGCCTGGGGCAAACTTCAGCTACAGTGGAAGGCACTAGAAGATGCACAAACAGCCATGCCTGTGGATGAGTTGACCAGGGAGTAGATACCTAACATAGGTTAATCTCACCCCTTTCTCCTAACCACTCTCTTATGTCCCATGGTGCCTATTCACCCCTCTACCATTTTTAGAAACGTTTTCATACAATTCTTGGAAACCTCAAGACCTGAGTTCTAGTCCTGGTTCTACCATATTTTAGTTAGGTGAGCTCAGACAACACCTTTGACTGCTAGGCTCCAGTTCCCTCACCGATAAAAGAAAGAATTCCCATGATCTCTAGGCTCCCTTCCAGCCTTTCTGCTCCACGATTCCAAGTCAGCCCCGGAGATCTGCCTTTATCTGCCTTTATATTGGCTTCTTCAGCAGCCCTCCCTCACATCCCTGTCATACCAATCAGCAGTCTAGAAGTCTGCTGCAATCATCATCAGAAAGACCGTCCTCAGCCTGGAGGCAGGCTCTGCCCTGGGCTTCAAAGGAAGGAATGTTTATCTCCTTGACAACAAGCATCCTTGAATAACTCTAGATAGTCTCTCATCCAGGAATTCATCTGTCTTCTGGGAATCTATATTTTTAGCTCTTTCCACCATTTACAAAGTATTTTGAATATACGCCATTCTTTGTGCAACACAAGGATTGGGTTTGTGCTGTCCTCAAATCTTCAAAGTCTCTATGGAGCTCTTCCCATCAGTTTTAATCTTCTCATTCGAGATGACACCATACTCCTATCTTTGGCCCTTATTCCTGAACCATGCCCCCCACAAGTGCCTTTTTTCTTCACTCACATAAACCTGGCCCACAATCTCAGCTGGAAGGTGCATCTTTTGCCCTTGTCTCTTCCTTGTCCCTTCCTCACCCTGCTGCCTAGAATGTACATCTGGTGACTGGAGCTTTGGTGGCCATCTTGTGAGGAGGCCACCTTGAGGACATAAATCATGAATTAAAGATGGTGGTCCAGAAATCAGAAAGGTGGGTCTCTGATGACTGGGAGGAAGGGTCATCATTCCAGCCTGACACGGCTACCGCTGGACTTCCTTCAAATGAAAGCAAAGTAAACTCCTCTCTTGTTTATGCCACAGTCTCTTGGGTTTTCTATTGTGTGCTACAGCCTTATCTAAGAGTCAACACCAAACTCACGATTCTATACCCATGGGGCTTAGCACATAGCATGGAGCATGTGAATATTTGTGGAAGAAGGCAGGAAGGAGAGAGCAGAGGTGGTTAATTTCCCTCCCCTGGTTCCTTCTCCCTCCTCCCATTCTCTGGCCCTGGATAGAGAGCCTTGAGAAAGACTGGATGCTGAGCGGGAGTGTCCGCTGGGCTGGGCACTCCTAGCTGTCCCTGGATACCACTGGGATCCAGTTTGCACCTAAATGACCCTGGACATTCTAGATACTAAATGGCTAGATATTAATGGTTTAATGATATTGGAACCCAAGTCAGTCCATGGTGAAGAACCCCAGGGATGTCATAACTACCATGCACTTTTCTTGATGCATGGGGTGGCACCAGGAGCCTTTTATGAGTGTGGCTCCTAAAGTGACACAGTGACATGTTAACCCCAGTCCAGCCTCTTCAAAGCTCACAGCACAATTACAAATGAAGGATGTCCATGTGGGAGATGGCAAGTACCCTCAGAGAGTAACAAAAAAAAAAAGAGTAAGAGAGAGCTAGAGTAGCATGGAGTGGCACAGAGTAGATGAACAGAGATGTAGGCATAGTCAATCTGGGAGTACTTCCTGAAAGAAGCAACTTGGGTCCTAAAGTGCTGAGAAAACAGAGACTCTGGCATTGGTGGTTGTATCAGTCACCTATCCCCATGTTAATTCTGTATAACAAACTATCTCAAAAGTCAGTGGCTCAAAACAATAATCATTCACTCTCATCCATGTGACTATAGGCTATTGATCCAGTCTGGGCTTGGCTCCAAGTTGCACGTCAAAATAAAGGATGGCCATCATTGGTTTGCATCAGTAGGCCAGTTAGGACATGTTCTTCTCTTGGCCATAGCAGAAGAATAAAGTAAGTCACATGACTGACCCCTTATTCAAAGAATTGAGGTATAGACTTTATCTACCATGAAGTCAAAGCAAGTCATAGCCAAGCCCAGCTCCAATAGGACTGGGAA
>NW_024340849.1:20321717-20431717 GCF_902729225.1 Pteropus medius
AAGTGAATCCTTTTTTAATTTTATTACAAGGATAGAGAAAAGGGGAAAGATAGTCCATGTAGAAGGATTACATAAGCAAAGGTACAGAGGTAAGCATGTGTCTGGTGTGGGAGGACAGCCAGGAGGAAATGTGCAACCCAAATCAGAATGGCAAGATGGGCAGGTAGAGAGAGTAGAGACCCCCCTGTCTCTGGCAACAAGGCCAGGAGCATAAGTAAGTGGCAGGCCAGCTAACAATCTCTTCCTTGGGCCCTTGCCTTCTCTCCTTGAAGAATTAAGAAGTTATGAATTGAAAACAAGAGAGCTCACTCCTGTAGGATAGGCTCTCTGAAAAAATATTACAACTCACCAACCTCTCACCTCCTCCTGAGGCTTTCTGGGGTGTGCCCAGCCCTGAGCTCTTGCCCTTGTCTAAGCCACGGGCATGCATACACATGATACCAGAGGTCACTATATTACCTGGCTGGATCACTGTGGTGTGTATACCTGTCTTGACTTCCCAACTAGATTCTAAGCCACCAAGAGCCTAAAATTGTTTTTTATAGTTTTTGTTGCAGTCTCTAAACAGCAGGAGCTCCATAACCACATGTGGGATAAATGGCTGAATAGTAGACAGCGCTAAGAGAATCGAACAGCACCGTTTCTGGAATAAAAAACTAGAGAAAGTAGGTCAGCTGGACCAGCCACAATCAAGACAGTCCTATTAATAGAAAATGCAAACATTATTTAGGGACAGGAGTGTGAAATAGGAAAGGGGAAGGACACTTGAAGATGGATGAAAACTCAGCCTTGCGTGGAAACACAAACTTGAGCAGGAATAAAATTGCTGGGGAGGCTGTCTGTTCCTAAAGAAATATAGTCCCAGGTAATGGCCCTAGGCAAAGATTCCACAGCAAATCAGCCCACCAGCCACCTCCTGCAGAGCCCAGAAAGGGCTCTGCTCTAACGACACAGATATTCCACAGATATTCCGGGGAATGCTTGTGGGAAGTCTTCCCCACCACACAAGGAGGCTGTCCAACAGCCACACCGCCCCGTAGCAAGATTTTCCCTGCCTTACAATGAGGTTCCTCCCACTGGAATGCATACCCTCCCTTTGCCTCCTCCAGAAAGCCTTCCAGGATAGATAACTCCATAACCCGACTTAATCTCAAATAAAGTGCACAAATTCTCCTTCATTGATGATCGACTTTATATATTTTATTTAACTCTTGATCACAGAGTTTTTAAATCATCTCTTGTGTATCAATCTTACACGTTAGTTGAAGTAGCAGCTGTGACTTTCCTTTCCTGCGGGCCCCTCCTCCAGGTTAGACACACCCCTAGTTCTTATTAATTCCCTTCAACAGAACATGGGATAAATATGCGATGACGCTGATGAAGATAAGGGCACACATCAGAAATCCAGGGCCTTAGAGTCGAAGCAAGAGATTTGATGCGAAAAGCACTATCTTAATTGGGGGTACGTTGGAAAAGGAAAAGAATTTGTCAGTGAGCACCCCAATCTTCTCACCTGGGTACCACTCCCTACCTCTCCCTCTATGGCAGGGCTCCTGAGCAAAGGGAGGAGGAAAGGAAAGGGGTTGTGGGGTGAGCCACTCCGTCCACATGCACCCCCCAGCCCCACCTCCCAGCTTCCCTTCCACTCCTCCTCAACTTAGCCTCAGCTCAGTTTCTCTCTGCCTCATCCCAAGCCCTTGAAGTTGACCTGACCTGCAACAAATCCCTCCCACTGCCTCCTCTAGAAGAGAGGGGTGAGAGCAGTTTGTGTCTCCCAATGCTCATTTCTTTGCTTAGATTCACCTCCACCTGACTCGCCTCCACCGGCATTCTCCTCCTTTTACCTCCAACACTCACACTTTCTCAGCCTCTCTCGCAGCTAGCAATCAGGAGGCACAGTCTGGACCGGGAGACGTAGCAGATCCCTACTGGTCACATCTCTTTCTTCCTACCTTGGATGGTTGGTGCTCTGCCACTATAGTTTTAATTTGGGGGACCCCAAATAAAAAAGGGGGAACTCCCTTTGTTCAAGACACTGTCATTGGATTTCCACTTCGTACAGCCAGAAGCCCTCCTGTGACACTGGTAAAAGTCTCTATCAGTAGTGGAAGGCCCAGGTGGTTGTTCATGCAGGAACCTTCAACCCTGCACCGTCTTTCCTCTCAGCCAGTTTCATCCCTGCTTACCAAGACCCTGAGGCACTGTCATAAAAAATTGAGATTTCAGAACAGGGCAGCTGTGGTGCCAACTAATATGGGAGAAAGCCTGGCTGGCCCCAGTCCTCAGGCCAAGGTGGCCTGGTGAAGGTTAGTGTCACTGCATAATACTGACAAGTGCGACATCCGGTCTGGATAATCCTCTTAAGTTAGAGAAGAAAATAACTAGTGTGATTGATGATCCCAGGATACCCAATGCTGGGGGCCAGGACTGAGCCAGCAAGTGCATGGAATATTCCTAGCCAGCCCCTTGAAGGGGCAGGCAAAACTCTGAGGTCTAGGAAAGGCTCTGAGGTCAGAGGTCACCTGGAAGGGCTCAACCCATCCCCTGACTGGTTCTCCTGTCCGACTTAGGGCAAACATGCTGATCAGACCCGTCCCCAGGCAGCCTGAAGAAGAGGGAGGCAGGAGGCCTCCACTAAGCACATCCACTCATGAAATTTAGTTTGCGCCTCTCCTCCAAATTGGGATCCGTCAGAAAGCATTTTCACAAAGGAAGTCACCTTAGTGATTGCCTAGTCCAACTCCTCATCCAAAAATGAAGAGACTGACATTGAGAGGAAAGTCTTGACTCAAGGCCCCCAGAACAGTGATGACAAAACCGTGCCAGGAACCTGCATCTCCCGGCTTCCTTTCTTAGCCATTTGTCACTGCGTATCCTCCCTCTCATTTATTGAATTAGTTCTTGGGTCCCAAAGATTGTGCTAGAATGGTAATGAGCATCCTACTCAAGAAAGAATGGGGAAATGTATCAGTTATCAACTGCTGCATAACAAATTAATCTACAACTTTAGTGGTTTAAAACAACAAGCATTTATTATCTCACAGTTTCTGTGGATCAGAAATCTGGGATCTGCTTAGCTGGGTGGATGTGGTTCAGGGTGTCTCATGAAATGGAGGTGTCTGAAGAAAGAAGAGAAGAAGGAGAAGCAGTGAATTCTTAAAATTAGTGAATTCTTACCAAGTAAATTCCAAGCCCTGTGCTAAGCAATTTACAAAGGCAAAGGGGTAATATTTCTGAGGCAATAATTGGCTTTTGCTTTTCCCCATCTATCTCTTTTGCCTTGGTATCTCAAATCTTGGAAATCAGGGAGATAGGAACAGCTTAGAACAAAGAAGTCAGTGGAGTGGCACCTCTGGTCTAAGGCCACCTCCTCTAGCCGTCCCTCCCCACCACATTTCTTCATTTCTAGCCTCCTCTAGCCGTCCCTCCCCTCCCCAATCTTCATTTCTCCCAAGCCTGCATCTTCCTCTCATGCCTCCTGCATACCTACAGATCAGCAAAATGACAGAGAACATGCTGGACACAAAGAGAACAGCCCTGGTTCCAGATGGTTCTAGCACTACTGGGCTGTGAGTCCAGAGGCAAATCATTAGACCTCTCAGCCTCAGTCTCCATATTATAAAAATAGAGATATTGGTGATGAAATGTATCCTCACGCAGTTGCTGCAAGGCTCACACAAAATAATAGAAGTATTGAGTGAAGCATGAGAGCTAACGGTCTTGAAAGCTCACCACATAGGAGTCAGGCACTGTCCTAAGCACCTTCTGTGGATCAGCTCATTCATTTCTCAGTAACCATTTCACAGATGAGACAACCAAGGCCCAGAGAATGTTCAGTGCCTTGCCTGAGGCCTCCCAGCACCAGCAAGCAGCCAAGCCAAAGTCTGAACCTTGACCGTCAGCTGTAGGAGCTGACCCACCTGCTGCTTTCCAGGGAGCTTAGGTCTCCTGTCTCCTCACAGCCTGGACCTCTGCTCACCTCAGCCAGCAGCCCCATCCCTTCTGGTGGTTTGATGGTGGTAACATGGCACCCGGTACTTTCGAGGAGGTCTCAGGCGGGAGAGGAACCAGAGCCGTGGACGGGGCACTCCAGGAGTTTGGGCAGCCAGTACAGAAACATTTCAACATGTTACAACCTACAGGACCCTCCGGAGCACACCAACTGGTTACTGCCTCTGGACTTGTCCTATTCTGCCTTCTCAGTGAATGACAAAGCCTACGGATGCCCAGTTCACTATCTCAACCAGTCCTCCCTCACCTGAGCAGCTTTGAGAAAAGGTGCTCAAAATCTGTATGGTATCTTTTCCTTAGCTGTCAGCTCCCTACTGTCCTCAGCTGCCTTTCTGTCTTGCCCAACACCTCCCAGACCAAAGTATAATGACCCCGCAACCAGTCCAGCCTCAGAGGGTGCAGCCCAGTCCTGGACTCACCCTTCCTTGTCTGGATCCCAGACTTCTATTCCTCCCTCCTTGCCCTCCCTGGTGCACTAGTACAGGACTCTCTAAGGGCCTGATGTAGAGCCTTTGCTGATACCCATGGTATGAATATTCCTGCCATAGCTGATTTCAAGCCACCTAAGGTAAAACAACCAGCACACAGAATTCTTGAATATTTAACAGTCGGTTCTAGTGCGCTGGTAGGAGCCAACTCCAGCACACCCTCACCCAACCTGCTCAGATGTCCACACACCTGGACAGTACGGCAGGAAGCTTCTGAGAGGGGACGCCTTTCTCATCCCTAGGTCAGGGCAGGATGTGCTCTCCTTACTTCCAGCCCCCACCTCCAGGCCAGGAAACCTGAAGATAGTGCAACTGAGAATCTTTATTCCCTTTTCTCTAAACCCAGAGATGGAGAGAACAAGCTACTACCATAGGATATAGATAGAGTGAGAGATAGAGATATGTCTCATATATTATACAACCTAGTCAGAGTTTAAAAATGAATATATATTAATTATTATCATATTTGATTCGATTTAAGATTGTATATAGTCCCGGAGAAGCACCTAGGTTTTACGCCCCAGCTGTGAGATTATTTATGCTGGAGTCAACATCCTCATAAAGAATACGTGGTTTTCTCTTCCTTTCTGGGCTCCCTTTCCCCAGGCCATTAGCAGGCAGCTAGCGCTCTAAGCAGCTGCTGACACGTATGAACGTTGCCGGTGGGCCAACCGTTTGTTTGCTTTTCAGCAGTGTGAAGGTTGAGTTGAGTCATTTTGCACCCAATTACTTTGCAGTAAATTTGCCGGATGGTTCTTGTCCCGCGGTATTGATCCAGCATCTCACCTTGAGCTTGTTTATTGACACATCAAATTCAGAAGTCAAGCCCGCTCGATTGACCACTTCCCAATTAGGGCATTTATATGATGTCACCGAGGCTCCTTGTCATGTTCCGATGAGAGCCATTTGTCCCCCAGCCACCGCCACCACCCAATCGCCTGCAACGAAGTTGCCATTTTTCTTTGACCTTTCTGGAGACAGATGGCAGTCCATAAAATACATCATTAGCAGCGTGTCATTTTATCTTGCTGCCGTTTCTTTACGTGAAAGGTGCTTCGTTCAACAAAAGATTCTGCAGCCGAGTTTTCCCCAGGGAGAGCCTTACGACTGCTTTTTTGCTGGAGTCATGGATGATGGAAACAAATGCTTCCTTTCTCATTTGGGGGATACCCCTTGGCCTTATTCAGAAGGGACATATTTGGTCAGTGATACAGAGCAGAATACCAGGAGCAGAGGAACTGAGATGACGGCAAAGTGTCAAAAACACAACCAGATGTCAAAAGACAGAGCCCAGTGACGTGGCAATGAACTCACTCCCAGTCTCCTCAGTCAACTTCTGTCATCTCTTAATCTACCTATGTCTGTGGTGAGGGTAGGGATGATTGTGAAAGGCAGAATGCCAAGAAACGTCTGCTCTTAGCATTGAACTTGAGGTCAGGAGATTCTAGCCCTCCACCCAGCAAGGTGATGTTATTACCATTTCAGGGACAAACTCACAAGTAGAGGGGCGGTGGGGTGAATGCAAGCCTTCTACTCTGAGATAAAGCTAGAAAGAGCTAAACTGTGGTCTCCATGGGTTTTTGCTCACCGTTATATCCCCTGGTACTACCATCTACCATTCCTATCCAAAAAAGGCCCTCCCCAAAATGTTTATTGAATATTGACTGAAGGAAGTTTAACTCAATATAGAATGGTACATATTAAACAGAAATACTAAATATATATTCTTTCCACCAGCATTGGCAATTTGCATAGAATTTGAAAGGTCATTCTCATAATATGGTTGAGAAATATGAGAGTCTAAGACACTCCTGCTAGTGGGAGGCAGAGCCAAGATTAGAGACCAGGTCTCCAGACTCCAGGTCCAGAATGCACTTTGGGTCACTTGAGTATAGTATAAGACAGAGTCTCCCTATTTTTTTCAAGGCAGACAAAACATCAGACTAATGCAAAGGATGATGAGGGAGATGGGGCAGATTCCTGGAGGCCAAAGATACCCAACCTGGGGACTCTGCTTGCCAGCCCTGGAGAGTTAAGGGATCAATAGCTCAGCAACCGTAACCCATTTAAGGCACTGGGATTGGGAAATCTGGTGTGTGAATGGAAACACAGAAATGGGAGATTAAATCTCTCAGTCACTGGGGCCATGCAAGAGTGAGCAGTGGTCAGAGCTGTCCCTAGGGTGCGTCCCCTGTCCTTCCGCTGGCCACTCACTGACTCTCGGTGCCCTCTGAAGAAGCCATTAAGTCTCGGGTGAGAACGGGGTCTTAAGAGGCTACTCACACCATTTTGTCTTGAAAATCAAGGCCCCTTCTTAATCTTAAAGACCCATGGCAATGTCCTCCATAAATTAATACCTAGTAAATCTCTCAACACAGAGGCCCATTCTTTGTCTTACTTTCATCTCTCTTACTGTAATCAGAGTCCAATTCAACTTGGAGCAATTCTTGTCCTTGTGGGGCTGGAGAATGGATGAGCAGGGCCTTTACTGACCATGGGCAACCAGGAATTGTAGGGGGGGTGACATTTTATCATAAAGAGTAGTCAGCCCCTCACTTGAAAGCCCACTTTGGTATGAGACACTTCTAATCCAACACAAGTCTTTTTTTTCCCCTTTTAGCATGCTCGTCATAAGAGGAACATAAAAAATGCACAGGGCCTGGTTCCAGCCCAAAAGAGGCTTACGATCTACTTAGGAAAATGAGGAACATCCAGGAAACAAAAGAAAACAACCTTATGTTGTAACAAACAACAAACCATATATTGTAAAGGATAATGAAGCTGAGTGTCATGAGAGATGGTGCAATTGGTAATTTCCACGAGTTGTCAGTGAAGTGGAATATTAACTGGACTATCAGAGGAGGCTTCGTGGAGGAGAGACTGACAAATGGTAAGAATGTGATTAGTTCATCTTCATGCCTGGAAAAGACCTGAACTATGATGCCCAAAGTCAGCAAAGAATTTGGACAAGTAGTCACGCTCTGGGCAGTTTTTCAAACTACAGTGAATAACTCCATTAGTGATGATGAAATCAATTTAATAAGTTATTACCAGCATGTTTTTAAAGGAAAGAGAATGGAAAGGTAGATTAGAACAGAACAGAACAGACGGACTAGATCAGAGTAAGGAGAACCACAATAAAACACTTCGGTTTCATGTGTGGTGGGGAAGCATACTGGGTCCCAAGGTAAAATGCATTTCTCTCTATGGGTCATAGTCAAAATGATCTGAAAGAGACTGTTGCAGGAAATCATTATTTTCCTTTATCTTTTTCTTTGATCAGAAGAGATATCCATCTATCCATATCCTTGGCGCAGTTCAAAGCAATTCAACAAACATCTTATTGGACACCTACCATATGCCAGGCCTGAGGGGGTTACAGAGCTGAGTTAAGCATTGTGCCTATCCCGTGCATGACATTCTGGAATTAGTCCATATTCAGTGTTCAACACTCACTATGTCCTGTATGCTGGGAACACAACCTTGAACTGGAGAGCCATGAGCTAGAGCCCTAGGGAGCCCAGAGTCTAGTGGGGAGAGAGGCAAGTGAACAGATAAACTAGCCCAGGTGGGGAGTACAGAGCTAGGAAAAATGGAGGCCCTGGTGAAGCCTAGGGGAGAGGAATAGTCAGGTACACTTGTCTAAGCTGTGATCTAAAGGGTGATTTGCCTAAGATTTTCCTGGTTTGGGGCATTAAAACTTCCACATTCCAGGAAACTCCTCAGTTTCAGGCAATTCAGGATGATTGGTCATCTTAGAGATAAGAGAAACTGGTTTCTCTTAGTGATAAGAGAAACTGGAAACTGGTTTAAGCTTCGGACAAGTTGAATGAGAAAAGTATCTCAGCATTTGTCTAAAGCATCATATTTAAACATTAAGTTTGTTTATTGCCACCCAAATTCAGTTGTTTTAATTTTGTTAAGCTATGCAATTTAATTTTTTAAATTAATGTTTATCTCTAACTCTAGAGCAAGCCTAAAGCTTAAGCCAGGGGCTTTAGGAGGCAGACAAGTAATGTGAGAGACTGCCAACCGGATGAGGACAGCGGCAACAAGAGCCTACATACCCTGCCCAGAGCATTCAACCTCTACTCCCGCCCCAGCAGGCTGCCGGCCTGAGGGAATGTTGCCAAATGCCCTGATATTTCAAGGGAAGCCCCAAATCGGGATTTTATGTGCAGTCTCCTAATGTTAAAGTATTAGTGACAAATTCAGGATTTAAAAAAAAAAAATACAGTACCAAACAAAACATTCTGTGACTGTTAATTTGTACCCTGTTACTATTCATAGCGCTTGGTCAATGGAACTACTGCCCCCTTTTGGCAGCATAGCCAAATTGCAGGATATTCTCTTTGAGGGGTAACAGGTTTCTTTTGTTAGAGTTCCCTAGGGTAAAACAGTCATTGGTGAATCCCTTGACATGGAAAAAGGTTGCCTGAGAAGCAGAAATAAGGTTAAAACAAGAAAAAAGGGATGAATGGAATGCGTCAAAAATCAAGCTTTGCCAGTGTCCCTGTTTGGGGAGGACTGACCCAGGCTTCGTGACAGGGAATCAAACTCAGCCAGCAATTGATCTTGGGTTGGGCCTTGAATATGACATCTCAGCATGAAAGTGGCTGTCTTGCTGGCTGATTTATAAAACCTCAAAGGAAAATCCTCAGGGCAGAATCCTTGGCCCCCCCTTAACCAAGACAGCCTGCACTCTATCAGCAGCAAGGCCAGACCCCTGGGAGGGTAGCCATGTTGGTCTCTGTACTGTAGATCTGAGCCCACCCTGATCCACTACAGCCAAGGCAAAATGGAGCTGCCCTGGGCCCTTGTCCCTCATCAAAGACTAAATGTTTACACTAGAGCAGGTAGCTCTGCAGTGGATTTCCTACACCTCCTCTTAATAAACTACACTTTCCAGGTTCCCCCAACCGGCTGCCTTGGCTTCACTTGAATCCAGAGCTCTCCTTCATCTTCTCTTAGACTGTTGCTCTGCCTGTTTGTCTGCCTCCTTTTCCCCGATTATCAAGAGACAAGTTCAATTCCAAGTTCTGATCGGGTAAACATAGGTATCCACCTATATGCTAAGATTTCAGGACTATTTCTCTGCCACCGATTTTTCCTTATGCGCTTCCTGAAGTCTCTATTCCTTAGCAGAAGAGAAAGCCTTTAATTACATTGTGTGAAACATGGCTCAAAATGCAAACAGCAAACACATGCACATACACATGCATGTGCATACATATGCAGTGTACATCTGTACACACAAATATATACACACATACAGTTTAGACCAGGGGTCAGCAGTCCTGAGCTCCCCTCCCAATCTGCCACTGACTTCTGTATAAAATGGGAGATACACTTCTCCTCTTGGCCTCAGTCTCCTTCTCTGTAAAATGAGGGGGTGGGCGTGAATTACGTGGCCTCGGTCATCCTCTACAATTTTTTATAAAGTCATACTAAGATGCGAGCTAACTAGTAGAGGGTGTTTCTTGAACCAGGATTTCATAAAGCAGAGACAGTACACAGGGCAGTGGTCAGCTGAAAGGAGGGTGAGGGTCGACTGAGGTGGGAAATGGCCCTGGACTGGGACAGGAGCTGAAGGCCCTGGAGACCAACAGCACCAACCTCCCTTCTGCTCAAGGCTGACCCAGCTGCTAAGTATCTGTCATATTCATCTCCCGTGGAATTCCACCTCTGATCCTCCCCTTATCCCTCCTACAGCAAACGTTCCATGATGCTCCTCTATGTGCAAACCACTGTTCCAGGTGCCAGGCAGAGGCGCCTTTGCTCCAGCTGTTCTCTCTCTTTAGAAATGTCTCCCACCCCCACCCCCATCTCTCTACGGAGAGGTCGAGGCTCCAGGAAGCTCTTGTAAGATTCAAAGCAGGAAAGGCTATCCCACCAGTGAGGTAGCATAATACCGTAGTTAAGAGCAAGGCCTTTGATGCCATACAGTCCTAGGTTTAAGCCCCAGCTCTGTTCCTTGGGCCTGTTACTTAATCTTTCTAGGCTCAGTTTTCTCATCTGTAAAATAGGAATAATAAAGTATCTATTCCATAGAATTGTTAATAAGTAAAATAATTCAGACTTGGCAAATATTGTCAGTGCCTATCCAATATCTAGCCCCTCCTTCCTTTCTAACAGAATCCCATTCTCTTGGAGGGTCACTAAGCCTAGCTAAGTAAACTACACTTTCCAGCTTCCCTGTAGCCAAGGATTGCCGGAGAACACAATTCTGCCCAATGACATATAAGTGGAAGCCACATGGGAAGTTCTGGGAAATGTTTGCTCACCTAATATAGGTCTTGCCCACTTTGTTCCACCTTTGTTCTTCCTCCTGCTGGGAACACATTTGGTGGCTGTAGGTGCAGCCATGTTGCAGTCACGAGGGAAAGACCAAGGGAATCGTAAAGAACTAGGCTCTAACTCACACAACCAACCACCTGCACCTAGCCTTTCCGTTTGTAACCACTATTTCATTGCAGTTGCCCTCATTTGGGTTTTCCGTTTCATGTACCCGAGCCTAATTCCCAATTGGCACAAGTGTTTAACTCAGTGCCATGCACATAGTAGGCATCTAATACCTCCTTTCTACTAGATGGGATAGATCTCTGTTGGCCCATTGCAGGGCGTCTTGTGGAGAAAGAGACACCACACAGGACTTCAGCAAGACATAGTAGTTCTAAGATTTCTGTCCCTCTGTGGAGGCTTCAATGAGTTCTTTGGCTGCCCCAGCCTTTAGTTTCTCATTTGGGGGTCGGACCAGAAGATGTGCAAAGTTCCTTCCAATTCTGACTACCCATAGACCCATGGCAGTGACGTCCATGTCCACCAGCTGGCCCTTCACACTCTATGCGTGGGTGCAGGCCCCACACCCTCCTCCGATTCCTCCATCTCTACCCCAGCCCCCAGCAAGGTTTCTGAGATTCTCAGAATTTTCCAGAAAAAAAAAGGGAACTGTTGAAATCAAAGGCCGTACTGCCCTAGTTAACTTTGCCACTCGGTTTAAATAAGAAAGAACACCCAGTGTAACATAAAACCTAACTGAATCAATAAGTCACTAAATAATTTTGGTAACATTTCACATTAAGGTAGCATAAATACTTTATTAAGAGCTGAGCAGTAAATTTCCCTTTTTCTTAAATTATGCTAGGATGTACGAAGACATAAATAATTGCTGGAGCTGCTGCTCGCAAGTTACAATATCTATTAACTAGTTTACAATCATTTCGACAGGTCTCTGTGCATCTTGGAATAATTTGCCAAGCAACTTTGAGGAATTATTTATTTATCATTATTAAAGTATTTATAAATGCTGCTTTAAGTTAGTCCTCTGTTTCCTTTGCTTCCCTGCAGCATATGGACCAAAAATAGGAATGCTTAGGGCAGGACTTCTACTTTGCTTCTCCATTGCATTTTAACCAAAAAAAGTGCCATTGGAATGTACAGGCCACACTATAAACCCACCCCCTACGCACCCCTAGTTCTGAACTTCAGGGTTCTTCTGCCTGCCTACCTGGCCTGGTGCTGTGTGTGCGTTGGCTAAATGACAATAACTGGAACAAAGGAGAAAGAAAACCAATATTTATTAAAGATCAACCCTTTGTTCCAGGTACCTTAGCAAATAGTTATTGAATATTTAACATGTACCAGACACTGTTCTAGAGACTTTTCATGTATCATCTCACTTAATTTTCTCAATAATAATTCCAACATGTACATAGCCCTTTTAAGATGCTAGACTGTGCTCTAAATGTTTTGTCTGGATTAATTCACTTAATCATTACAACAGCCCAACAGATTGATACCGTCATGATTCCCATTTGAAAGATGTTGGAACTGAGGCCCAGAGGGGTTGAGTGAATTGCCCAAGGTCACACAGCTAGAAAATGACGGAACTGAGATTCAGATCCAGGTAGTAATTTCAGAGGCTACACCTTTAACCACCATCCTGCCTCTTGATAACCAGATGAGGCAGGCACTATTTTAAGCCCATTTTTCAGAAGAATAAACTGCAACATACAGAACAGAAGTGATTTTCCCAGTTCTCAAAGTTAGTGAGTAAGAGAACAAGGATTCACATTCTGGTGATCTGACAACCCTTAGCCACCACCCATAATGCTTTATGCATAATCTCCCCACACTCCCTAAATTAGATGTTGCTGTTTCCATTCCACGGATGAGGAAACTAAGCATGAGAGTTTGTGTAATTTACCAAAAGATCGCATAATTATTAAGTGTCAGAGTTGGGATTCAAACCCAGCTCTCTCTGGCTCCTTCAGTCATAGCATAACAGCAAGAGAAGAGGAATACCTTTAATTCTGGGAAGCACTGGTTGAGGCCCACACTTCATTTTCTTCACCCCTTTTAATCAAGCCTTGGATGCCAGAGTTCTGCCAGCTTTTGACATCCCTGTGCTGACAGAAGGGATCAAGGCAAGGGAGGTTTCCCAGATACTGTGAGGAGGATGGAACAAGACAGGGACACTCAAACTCAGGAATGTCTCCATGTGTCCCCCTTAATGCAGGTCTTTATCACGGTTACCACTTTTCCCAGCACCTTTGGTCAGACACACCAGGGGCAGAAGAGAAGCAAGCTATTTCAATGTACAGATAAAGCCTTTGGACTGACTTTTCAACTGGAAAATCAGATCAATACTCAAAACAATTGGGGTCTAAAACCACAGAAGACAGAAGCCCAGAAGACTGAAGAATCTTCTCAGGAAATCTTGAGACCTTCAGATGATTTAATAAAGTCCAACACTGACGCAGGAGAATGCACAGGGTTTCTTTCTGCTCTTTGTTTCCAGGAGAGCTGGCTTGAATAGAAGTTGCTCTTAAAAGGTTAAAATCTACTCCCGAAGGAAGCATGCTTTGAAGAACAAGGGTATATAACTGACACTCTCAAGGGTATATAACTGACACCTTGGAATGTGGCACTTATCTGAGAAGTGACTTTTTGGTGTACCCCAATTGCACAGGAGAGGAGGGGAAAAGGAAAAAGAAAACCTTAGGAATTTTTCTTCAGAGCTGGACTCTTCTTAAGAAGAATGTTGCTAATGCTGACAATAAAACATTAGGCCTAATACAAAACCTAGAGCCAATTAACAGTCCTTGGATTCCAATACAAGATGTTTTTGTGAGTTAGTGAAAAATGAAGAGGCATCGATGAAAGAGACTCTTCATTTGCATTGGGTGTTGGACTAATGGTGGAGGTTCAAGAAGTCAAGGAGGCCATGAATGAGATATTTGGACACAGAACATCTTTTAGAGATTCTCAAATCATCGAGTCATCACTACTCTTAAATGGCTGCACGAACCAGTACAGACTGAAGACATCTGCCCTATGGAATATGCTAATATAGGGGTAAACGTATCTCCTCTATCAATTTCTTTCTTTTTTTTAAATTTTTAAATTACAGTTGACATTCAATATTATATTAGTTTCAGGTGTACAACATAGTGAGTTTATACAACTTACAAAGTGATCACCCCGTTAAGTCTAGTACTCATCTGACATCTTACACAGTTAATACAGTATTATTGACTACATTTCCAAGGCTGTGCTTTACATCCCTGTGATTGTTTTTATAACTGGCAATTTGTATATCTTAATCTCTTTCCCTTTTTCAACCATCCCCTCACCAATTCTCCCATCTGGTAACCACCAAAATGTTCTCTGTACCTAGGAGTTTGTTTCTCTTTTGTTTGTTTTGTTTTTTACATTCCACATGTAAGAGAAATCATATGGCATTTATTTGTCTTTCTATTTAACAAACATGACCTAGATGAATACCAAGGCCTCATGCTGAAGGTAAAGACGTGAACAAGACACAATCCTGTCCCTGAGGGCCTCTGGCCTAGTAAGGGAGACAGTTGATTATATGTACAGTAGTTCCCACCTTATCCGCAGCTTCAGTTACCCACAGTCAACCACAATCTGAAAATATTTAGTGGAAAACTCCAGAAATAAACAATTCATACATTTTAAATCACATGTCATTCTGAGTAGTAGGATAAGATCTCACGCCATCCAGCTCTGTCCCTCCTGGGACGTGAATCATCCTTTTGTCCACAATATCCACACTGCAGACACCACCTACTTGTTGGTCACTTAGTAGCGATCTCAGTTATCAGATCGTTTATCTCAGAGAGAGAGACCACATTCACGTAACTTTTATTATCATATATTGTTATGATTGTTTTATCTTACTAGTTATTGTTGTTAATCTCTTACTGTGCCTAACTTATAAATTAAACTTTATAATAGGTATGTGTGTATAGAAAAAAACACAATACATATAGGGCTTGGTACTATCTGCGGTTTCAGGCATCTACAGGGAGTCTTAGAACATACTCCTGTGGATACTAGGGGACTATTGTAAATGGAAACTGGAAAGTTTTATTACAACTCAGAAACACACACACTAACCCTCCCTGCAGTAAGGGTTATTCTGGAAGCTATGGAGATGCCCTGATCCCATGTCATTTGGACATAGGACACTGGATGTCCCAAATCACACAGTAGTCCCCTACTTTGAGTCTCTGCTTCTAAAGGTCCCAGGTCCAGCCCTCAAATCCCTTAGACTGAGTGGTTTGCAGTGCCTGTCACTTTCACATGCCAGCATCATTTCCTGCATCCACACAAATAACAGTGGACAGCAAGCCAGTGCCATCTTGTTTGCTGCTATTGGATTTATGACATGTCAAGTTTAAATAGCACGTGCAAGGCTTACAATGGAGGCAATACAGAAATTCATTTTTCAAGCCCATCAAGGCTCTGAGCTCCCCTCCCCCATCTCCCTGCTGAGGCCAGGAGAACAATTTCATGAAATCCTGATGCTGAGAAAAGGCCTCTCCGGATTTCCACATTTAATTCTGCTTCTGTCTCTATCTCTTTTCTTTTTCCCTCAAGTCCCTCGAAATACCAAAATAGCATAAATGCCACTTACCAGTACCCAGTAGATATCAATTAACCTTTATGCAAGTTTGCTTCTGCTGTGTGTAAGCCCTAACCTTATTTCTGGGACTGAATTATTAATCCCTTACAAACAAACCACCAGCACACCACACTCTGTCTTCTTGCCGCCCAGCTGACGTAGCTGGCTCTAATTTAGGCCCACTCCACCCACCTTTTGTGCTTTTCTTTATCGGGATATGAGAACCTTTTCCCTGTCTTCCCTCCCCCCTCATCAGCAAATTAAACTGCTCAGTTGCCCTCAGGTTTCCTCATAATAGAGGCAACTTGGACTTGACCCATTAAAGAAGAGAGCCCAGAAAGACTTACTATAGTACCCAGCAAGTCTCATTTTGATAATTGATTGGTAAGACAAGCATTTGGGTTGCAAAGCAGCCTTGGTCAGGTTTCCATTTTGCAGCAAACCCCCAAATTAAAAATCACCTCCAGGGGATAATTCTTTTGCAAATAATATGAGCTAGGCTATTTCTGTTTTTTGTCAGGCGCACTGTCACTCCAGGCTGGTGTCTCATATGTTATTCTGGCTGCATAAGAAAGGCCCATAATAATAGCATTGGCATCAGAAATGACGGCAAGATGGGGAAGGTCAACTTACAGTCATGAAACAAGGTGAAAACCATACTCAACAAAAAGTTGAAGCTCACATTAGAAGACAGAAAATTACAAGGTAAGATTCCTAAAGCTAGTTGGTTTAATCTGTGCCAAGGCAGGCAGTATTTGGGGTGTCATGTTAGGCTGTGGTCAGACTTGGATTAGGCTAGAATTGCCTA
Organism: Pteropus medius; assembly: GCF_902729225.1. Lineage (NCBI taxonomy): Eukaryota > Metazoa > Chordata > Mammalia > Chiroptera > Pteropodidae > Pteropus > Pteropus medius. The sequence goes on from NW_024340849.1 coordinate 20,337,955, forward strand.
GGAAGCAGGGGACTTGAACTCTTAAAAATCAACAAATGTAATTCAGCTGCCTCATTTATTTTATTCTCAAGTCACAGTGAATCATGGCCAGATACTTTACATCTCTGCCTTTACCCATGATGTCACTTTGGAATACTATACCCTTCTCTGCCCTTGCCAAATAGATCACTCCTTCTCATCCTTAAAGACTCAGTTCAAATGTCTCTTCTTCCAGGAAGCCTTTCTGATTTTCAGACAGATTTTATCTCCCATCCCTCATTGTATAGTGTTTAAACAGCACAGTCGAACAATTGTTGCTTGACTTTTCAGTCTCTTCCACTACATTCCTTAAGAACAGAGAACACATTTTACTCCTCTTTTAATCTCCAGCATCAGAGTGCCTGGCACATAATACGTGCTCAGTAATGTTTATTGAATGAATGGATATGTCAGAATAAGGAATTTAAAATCCAGATTGATTATTCTGGACTCAATCTGTTGAATACAGTAATCTACTTATTCGACTTTGTGTTAAGTACATTAAGCTGATATGAGGACAGGACAAGTCCCTGCTTTTGAGAAACTTATCGTCATATTTGTACATTCTAAATGAGAATAATAGAAAATAGTCCAGGGCAGAGTAAGTGTCGGATGGTTGTGCTGACACACCAGTTTGGGAGTTAAAACGTATCCCCTGTCACAATCCCACCACTGGGTCAGTATGTGACCTTGGGCAAGTCAGTCTCCTCTCTGGAACTCAGTTTTGTCATATGTAACATCAAAGAGTTGAAACGATACTGGGACAATTGTGACTCACATGGAAGAAAATAAAAGTTCTGCCTCATAGCATATAGAAAAGAAATTTTCACATGGATTAATGACCTAATGACGTAAAATAGTAAAACTCTAAAACTTAAAAAAAAGACTGTAGAAGTGTATCTGTATACTTCAGTTTAGAAGAATTTCCTTAACAAAAATGTGACAAGCAAAATTCATAAAGGAAATATCTGACAAATGGGATTACATACCCTAATCAAAATGAAAAATTAAGCTACAACCTGGAAGAACATATCTACAACAATCATGATGAAAAATATAAGAGTAGTCAGAATATCTAAAGAGCTTTTACAAATCCATTAGGAAAACAAAGACATCCTAGTAGAAATATGGTCAAAATATATGAAACATAATTTACAAAAGGGGAGAGAGACTAATAAACTTGTGAGATGTTCAATCTCACTAAAAATCAGAGAAATGTCAATTAAAAATGACAATGAGATACTAGTTCATACCCACCAAATTGGAAAAAATTGAAAATCCTGATAATACTTAGTTTCGTCAAAGATATGTCATGATGGAAACGCATAAATGCTGCAGATAGGAATGTAAATTGTTACAGCTATTTTGGAAGATAATTTGGCAATAACTAGTGAGGTTGAGGTTGTTCATACCCTATGACTCAGCAATTCCCTCCCACTATATACAAGGAGACCTAGACAAATATATTCCTTGCAGTATTATTTATTAATATCAAACATTGGAAACAACTTAAATGATCATGATCAGTATATTAGAAAACACAGTACAGTAATATAGCATAGTATACTCTATAGCACTATAGTATAGTACTGCTCTAGTATTGGATAGTAGTATAATCATGCAATGAAATCCTGTATAGCAGTGAAGACTAATTCACTAGATCTACAAAATAGCCAAATCTTGACAATGTAATGCTGAGAAAAGCAGAAAGTTGCAGAATTTTCTGTACTAGAAGATGGCATTGATGTGAAGTTTAACACAAAGCAATACTGCATTGTTATAAATGAAGAAAAAATATAAAAACTGGGCAGGAGACATGCTATCTAGGTTCAGGATAAGAGTTACTTCTGGGATGGTGAGGACGGGATGGCAGTGGAAAGGGGTTTTGGAACAAAGGAGGCTTCAACTATATGGTAGCACAAGAGTGTCTGTTATATTATTCCCTACACTTTCATTTTTTCATGTGAAATCTTTTATTCTATTAAAAGGTGGAAAGAGTACAGACCAAAATGTTTATCATATTTATCTCAGGGTGGGGTGGGGGGGTGTAGGATTATGAGTAGTTTTATTTGTTTGTTTCTGGTTTTGCTTGCCTATGTTTTCTAAGTTTTTTTTCTAGCACTTTTGAAGGAAAGTTATAAAAATTATTTATAAAAAGAAAACAAGATGAAGGTGTTTGGACTAGATTATTTTAAAGGTCCCTTCTAATTCTTGAATTCCACGATCAGGGCAGGCTTACCATCAGGATAAGTATGGCTCTGTCTTTGGCCAACAGTTATTCTAGGTCCATGTGAGAAACCAGCAGGGCAACACCAGCCAGCATCTAATCAAATCCAAGTAGATTTTGGTGTCAGTGTTCCAGGATGTAAGGTGAGGGGAGCGCAGTGCCACCGAGTGTCTGAAAGGCCTCAGGACGAGGTGGCTGCTAAGTAAGCTACAGGCTGTCTTGGGCTGGGTTCCCAACTTGCCATCAGTACTCAAGGCCATCAAGAGCCTGGGCTCTAGAATAAGTTGGGATCCTTGTTGTACCATCTGCTAACACCCATTCGCAATATGATATTGGACAGACTATTTTAAATTCCTTATGCCTTGATTCTTTCACTTGTAAATTAATAATAATAGCAATTCCCTCACAGTGTCATTGGAGAATTAAATAAAATAATATACTATGAATTTGTCCAGCACAGAGTCTGTGGCCATTGTCAGGGGTAGGGCCCAGGCTGTGTGTGCACTGCAGGCTGGGCAGGCTGGGAAAGCTAGGAAGTTTCATTGTGGAGAAGAGTCACAGCAAAATCTTCACTGCAAGGGCTCTGTGGGCAGGCTGCTTGGCTCCAGAAGGAAATAAATGAACACAGCTCTCAGAGGCAGATGGTACACAGAGTATGGTTCTTTTACTAGTGGAGGCTCTTTACCCAGGATTCCTTACTGCCTCAATGAGCAGCGTCATCCCTCAGAAAAAAACTGGAGTCTCTGAGGAATCATGGATGGGGAAGGGTAGATAATGACCTGGCTGTATGGCCCTAGGTTACTGCACCTCTCTGGGCTGCTGTTTTTTTGTTTATGAAATGAGGAACTTGACATCCTGGAAATAGTATGAAAATTGCAGGAGTAAGGAGATCTTGATTCTGTCCAGCCCTACTTTTAACTGGCTGTGTGGCTTTAGGGAAGTCTCACCTTCCCAGTCCTCAGTTTTCCCCTATATAAAAAATGATAGATGTCAATGCAACATTCTCTAAGGACTTCTCAGACGCCAGGATAAGTCACATATACACATGTGCACAGGCACAGGCAGTGGGTGCCAACTTTAATCCAGAACAGGGCTTAGGGCAAACTAAACTACCTGGCGTATTAGAATCACACACCCAAACAACCATTCAAGTGGGGCTAACTTTAGAAATGCTTGCCTACAAGGTATGATTGAGAAGGCACTGAGCAGGTTCTTTCCCTAGAAAAGCACAATTGCCTTCAAGCCCTGCCTGTCACAATGCCTGAAATACCACCATTCACATGCCATTCCATTAGGCATTGAAGATCTTTCTTTCAGATCCCCTTTGAAAATGCCTTGTCTAACATCAAAATTACAATGAAACTACAGAACAACCATCATTGGGAGTCATCTGAGATCTGGCTGAACTGAAGTCCTACAACTGGAGACATACATAAGAGGCCACCTCCAGTCTGGTAAGAGGGGCGGAGACGTGAAATGGGCTGGTCACACAACTGCATGTGGTAGTTGAGAACCGGGAGGGATATCTCGGCTGCAGAAGTCCCCACTCCATGAAAGAGAGAGGGGTCTCAGCCCCACACCAGGCTCCCCAACCCAGAGTTCCAGTGTCAAGAAGAGAAGTCCCCACAATCTCTGGCTATGAAAACCAGTGGAGATTTCGGCTGAGTGGGACAAAGCTGCAGAAGTCACAGATGTTCCTGTTAAGAGGCCCACGCATGGACTTACTTGGTGACAGACTCACTCGCTCTGAGCTCCAGCTCTGAGGCAGCAGGTTGAAAGGCACCAGGGACATTCAGGGAGTAACTGAATTGTCTGGCTTCAGGGTGAGGGCTTGAGGGGCAGCTTTCTCTCAGACAGAAATGCTGGCAAAATCTATTGTTTCTTTGTTGAGCTCTCCCTGTTTCCGGTGTGCAGACACAGGCAGCCGTCATATTTGAGTCTCCATCAACCTGGCTAAGACTAGTTGCTCCGCCCATGTGATTCCATGAGACCCCACCCTGCTCAAATTGTGGGCCCACCCAAGCTGCCTTCCAGTTGTTTTTTCTCCATATAAATGGCCTGTCTTGGCTCATGCTGTGGACTTTCCTAAAAATCTCTCAAAGGTTCACAAAACCCAAAAAGCAGCACCTGGCCTCAGCGTGCCCCATACCTCTTGCTGAGTACCCCTAAGCCCAGCACTAGTGGCAGCTGGCCTCAGTTTCTGGCTTGGCTTTTTGAGGCAGCTTGAACCCAGCACAGGTGATAGACATCTGCAGATTGCTTGGTGACTTTGCCAGGTGGTCCTGGGCAGTGCATAGGCTGTGGCTGAACTTGGCCTGTGGCATATCCTTTCTCATGAGGCCCTAGGGCCAGCACACCAAGTGGAGCCAGAGCACTACCCAGGGCTGCATCTGAGAAGGACACACCCACAGGACAGACTGAGCAGGCACAAGAGTCCTGCTAAAGTGAATCCCACTTCATAGGGTCAGCCCTTCACTGGCCAATCGTCACAACCAATCAGCCCAAAGGTCAATCCCTCTCCATTGACACGCAAACAGCAACCCAAGCTCAACTGCAATAGGATAGCACACACATCTGTACAAGGGACACACCCTGAGCACCTGACTCAGATGACTAGGAAAGACTGTGCCACTGGGCCCCATAGGACATCTACTACATAAAGCCACTCTACTAAGATCAGGAGGCTTAGGAGCCCTACATAATACATAGAAACAAACACAGGGAGGCAGCCAAAATGGGGAGAAAAACATGTCCCAAATGAAAGAACAGAACAAAGCTGCAAGAAAGGAACTAAACAAAATGGAGACAAGTAATCTACCAGATGCAGAATTCAAAACACTGGTTATAATTATGCTCAATGAACTTAGGGAAAGAGTAAGTGAGAACTTTAACAAAAAGATAGAAAACATAAAAATGGAGATTAAAAAAAAAAACATAAAAAAGAACCAGTCAGAAATGAAGAATAACTGAAGCGAAGAATATATTAGAGGGAATCAACAGATTAGATAAAGCAGAGGATTGAACCAGAGATTTAGAAGATAAGGTAGCAGAAAACACCCAATCAGAACAGCAATAAGAAAAAAGAATCCAAAAAATGAGGGACAACATCAAGTGTAATGACATTCTCATCATAGGGGTACCAGAAGAAGAAGAGAGAGAGTAAGGAATTGAAAACCTATTTGAAGAATAATGATGGAAAACTTCCCTAACCTGGTGAAGGAAATGGACATACAACCCCAGGAAGCTCAGAGAGTCCCAAACAAGATGAACCCAAAGAGACCCACACCAAAGCACATCATAATTAAAATTCCAAAGGTTAAAGACAAAGAGAATCTTAAAAGCAGCAAGGGAAAAGCAATTCGTTACCTACAAGGGAGCTCCCATAAGACTGCCAGCTGATTTCTCAACAGAAACTTTGCAATTGGCATGAAATATTCAAAAGTGATAAAAATCAAGGACCTACAACCAAGATTACTCTACCCAGCAAAGCTATCATTTAGAATCTAAGGACAGATAAAGAGCTTCCCAGACAAGAAAAAGCTAAAAGAGTTCATCACCACCAAGCCAGTATTACAGGAGATGTTGGAAGAACTTCTTTAAGAAGAAGAAATATATGTATCAAAAATATGAATAATACAATAGCAATAATTACATATCTATCAATAATTACTTAAAATAAAAAAAAATTAAATGCTTCAATAAGACCCTTACATAGGTTGCTTACGAGAGACTCCAAAGCAAAAGACACACACAGACTGAAAGTGAAGGGATAGAAAAATATATTTCATGAAAATGGAAACAAAACAAAACAAAAAAACTGGGGTAGCAATACTTACAGCAGACAAGATAGACTTTAAAATAAAGGCTATAACAAGAGACAAAGATCCCACTTCTGGGTACTTATCCGAAGAAACCCAAAACACTTCTTTGAAGGGACATGTGTACCCATATGTTTGTCGTGGCATTATTTATAATAGCCAAGATATGGAGGCAACCTGGGTGTCCATCAGTGGATGAATGGATAAAGAAGAGAAGTTACATATATATATAATATGTAATATATACACAATATAAAATCTTGCCATCTGCAACAATATGAATGGATCTAGAGGGTATTGTGCTGAGTAGAGTAAGTCAGACAGAGAAAGACAAATGCCATATGATTTCACTTACCTGTGGAATCTAAGGAACAAAATAAACAAAACAGAGATAAATTCATAGATACAGAGAACATTTTGAGGGTTGGGAGGGTTGAGGTAGTTGAAAAGGGGAAAAGGCTTAAGAAATACAAATTAATAGTTACAAAATAGTCATGGGTATATAAAGCATAGCATAAAGAATATAGTCAATAATACTGTAATAACTATGTACAGTGTCAATAATACTGTAATAACTATGTACAGTGTCAGATGGGTACTAGATTTATCAGGGTGATGATTTCTTAAGTTATATAAATGTCTAGTTACTATGTTGTACACATGAAGCTAATATAATATTGTATGTTGACTATAATTGAAAATTAAAAATATTAAAATTTTTTTTAAATGCCTGTCCAAAGCAAAGCTAACTCTAAGGGCATGACCTCTTCAACTTGGTCCCCAATTTCATCACTGGCTCTAAGCAAACTCCTAGCAGGATAGGTTACAGATGGGGCTAATTTGGGCCATCATGGAAAAGGACAGGGCTTCCAAAAGCAAACTGTCTCACACAAGAGTCACAGGAAAAGCTGCTGAGTGACCAATGTCCTCTCATCTTCTGTCTGCTCTCTACACAGAGCTGTCTCTGTTGCCAGGCTTATAAGAAGAAATCACTGTTCCCCTTATACAGTAATGGCCCAGAGAGGTTTGGTTGCTTATTCAGCCTGATAATTAGGCTGAGACCTAGAGAGATGAGACCCCCTTGTTCAAGGTCCCGTGGCAGGTTAAGGGCAGGGCTTTTACCAGAGTGATAATGATGATGATAGCATCGGCCCCTTATTGAATCCTTACTAAGGCCAAGCCCTGTTTTTCAAAGTCATTTAACCCTCACAACACCCACAAAGCAAGGACTACTAACATTCTCTTTTCACAGATGAGGAAACTGAGGCACAGAGGGATGGACATAGGTCTCTGGCCTCCCGGTCTTAGGTGCTTCCTCTCCAATAACTTGCCTAACACTGCACTCTAGTCCTAAATCTGGGCCTCATCTCCGTTCCACCAACCTCAGACCCAGAAGGTTCTGGAGGCTGCCCTTCCTCACCCCCGTCACCTTCTTTCTCTCCCTCCACTGAAAGGGAGAGGCTGCAACAGAAAACGTGTCAGAGAAAGTGACAAATGGAGGCTGACCCCAGGTCAGAGCAAATGTGGTCTGACTCCCGCCCCCCATAGAATCAGCCCTCCTTCTTCATACTGACCTGAGGAGCAGGACGCAGCGCCCGGGGGCAGAAGCGGGGGCCAGGGCATGCCCTTCACATCTCTGGGGCAACTGGGCAGATACTGCCTCACCCCACCTCCAGGACACAGTCACCACCCCTGCCAGGGCCTCAGGCTGGCCAAGCTACCTTTCAGATCCAGATGACACACACTCCCCAAGTGCTGGTGTTAGGAGCCCAGGCGGAAAAATGATGGACTGCGTGATGGGGACAAACTATGGATTTTCCTTCATCAGAAATGGCAGCTGCAGCTAAGGCTGGAGGTGGCAGGACAGGGCAGTCTCACACAGGCATGCATGCACACACATATATGCACGCATACACACGTGCACTTGCTCACCCACTCGCTGCATCCAGTCTGAGTGGATGGGATCCAGGAAGATGAAGCGAATATCAGCTTCTAAGGAGAGGTGCCAACTGACACCACCTCTCTCTGGAAGATGAATGGTAATAGCAGTGATGACTTCCACATGCATTGTGTCTTACGGTTTGCAAAGTATTTCCACACTCACAGGTTAATAAGGTTAAAAACTGGAGCTGTATAGTCACTCTTAGGCTGGGGGATGATAGGCAAGTTACTAAACCTCTCTGTGCCTCTGCTTTCCCATTTGAAAAACAGGGCTAATTAGAGAACTTGATGAAAGCCAGTGCTGCTGAGGAGTTAGAGCAGCTCTACTGAAAGCCAGAAGCCATTCAGCTCTGCCCTTGCCTACTTCAGCTGCTGATGGTTGCTGCTTCTCAACTGCCCGCTACTCTAAATGTATCGCCTTCCAGGTACCCTTCTGAGCCACCTGCGAGAAAGAGACCATGACAAGTCATGTGATGTGCACATATGCACCACATTAGCCTGGCCACTGAGGGCTTGTGTGTCCAGTGGTCTCAGGATTGTGCTGGGTGCTAGGCAGAATCTCCAGCCCACTACAAAGATTCCTAGGATAAGACTGGGAAGAAATGGAGCCACACAACAGAACTGCCAAGAAACAAACCCACAACTTTTCCAAGACAGCTGGTGACAGCATTTAGTGTGCAAACATTAGTGTGGAGTGGTCAGAGCATGCTCACTCATGGCCGTGTTTATTCAGCAGTTTCAGTTAATGTCCCCTGAATGCCTTGCCCAGCTCTGAAATGGGTAGTGCAAGGTAGGCAGGAGCTAGGGAGGACATTTCTCAGGCAGACCCCAGACATAGACAAAGGAGACAGAGATTTGCCCCAGCACCCACCACAGTGCCTGAAATTCCACCATGAGGAAGAGCCTCTGGCCATCATGTCCATGTTTGTGTATGTACACATAATGGAGAAACTCTGCTCTTTTTTATGGAGTTCCTCCCATTTTTGTTTGGTTGTCTTACATGGACAGAATCATAGAATGTCAGATCTGGATGGGACTTTAAAGAGCTTCTAATTCTTCCATCTTTAAACAAATTCTAAGTCAACATGCAAATTACACAAAGGTAGAGGACAAGCCATTAATTTGGGACAGGAGTACGTAAGAGAGCTAAGCCTAGCATCTTTGGACCCCCTTTGCTCATGATGGCTCCTGAGTTCCCTTGAAGACTTTGAAAAGCACTTCTCAAGATGTATCCTAAAGATTGGGTTCAAATGCAGGTAACAAAAACTCCAAAAACAGTGACTTAACCAGGATAGTTAAGTTAACCAGGATGCCCAACATCCACTCTGTGCGCCTACATCTGACTTTCTCTCTGACGTGAAAGTCAGATGTAGGCAGCACAGAGTGGATGTTGGGCATTTATAGCCATCTGTTTGCAGACTACTTCCAGGCCTCACTCCGTATCCTCATGGTCTGAGATGTTGGCATTTGATTCTAGGCAGCTGAGTCAAAGAAGTGACAGAGAAAAAAGGCTCTTAGAAGGTGCTGAGGACCCTCACATCCTCACATCCTGTTGTCCCTGGTTTAGTCACATGGCCGCACCTAGTGGCTTGGGCTGCTGGGAAATGTAGTTTTACTTCCAGGTGGCCATGGGCTCAGCTAAAAGCTCTATGACTGTAAAATAAGGAGAGAGTGACTGTATGGCAAGCAGTTAGTGGTCATGTCCTCCTAGTCCAGTCTCCCACTTTATAAAAGAATAAAATGAGGTATTAGGTTGATTGTAAGATCAGTGATTAAGGCCCTAAGGCCTAAGAAAGCTTCCCCCTAATTCACCATAGGGCCTGAGTTAGACGAAAATGAAAAGATAAGCCCTGCCTCCCCAGTGGGGAGGAAGATATGCCAACCAACATTTATGGCATAATAAATGATGTAACAAAGCTTAGTACAAAATAGAGTGGGAGCAGTGACACGAAAGCACCCAAGTCTGTCTGTGAGAGTCAGAGAAGGAGTCATCAAAAGAGAGAGAGAGCTTCCCAGCTGAGACTGGATAGGTGTCTGCTGAGCAGATGAGAATGGGGGAGGGCAAGCCGGGCATAGGGAACAGCATACGCAAAGGCCCAGAGGCACTTAGTTAAAATGCCCATAGAGAGCTGGATGAAGGTGGAGTGGAAGCTAAAAAGAGGTGCAGAATTGTCAGTGTATAGAGGCAGAGAGGGTGTGATGGTTAATTTTATATGTCAACCTGAAGGGTATTTTTGTATGTAATAAATATTTATATTGATAAACATTGGATAGAGCAGGATAGCCTCCCTATTGTGGGTGAGCCTCATCCAATCAGTTGAAGGCCTGCATAAAACAAAAACAACGGCCTCCCTAAGTAAGAGGAAATTCTCCAGTGACTGCCTTCAGACTTCATTAGCTCTCCAGACTTTCAGCCCACGCTGAAAATTTTGGACTCACCAGCCTCCACAATTACATGAGCAAATTCCTTATAATAAATCATATATATATAAAATAGATGATAGATAGATAGATGATAGATAGATGATAGATAGATAGATGATAGATAGATAGATAGATAGATAGATAGATAGATAGATAGATAATAGATAGATAGACACAGATAGATAGATAGATAGATAGATAGATAGATAGATAGATAGATAGATAGATGTGGGTCTGTTTCCCTAGAGAACCCTGACTAATGCAGAGGGAAACTGCAGAAGATGAGGTTGGACAGATTGAGAGGGACCAGATCATGAAGAGGCCTGTGTGCCATTTAAATCCATTCTGATTTTATTCTGTAGAAAATGGGGGAGTCATTGGAGACTTCTGAGCAAGAGAGGGATCTGACTTGCGCGGTAAATCACATTTACTGTTGCGGTGAAGATAACGGTAGACCAACATGTATCATGTGTCTGCTGTCTGTGATGGGCACTGTTCTAGGAGCTCTGAGTTGAGGATCAAGACCAGCAACAAGGACGCAGGTTGAGATAACTGGGTGTGCTCGTGCTGGAAAGGAAGAGGGTTGAGGACAACTCTCAGGTCTTCGGCCTGAGCAGCTCTGTGAACAGAGACTGATTCTCTTTCCACCCCCAGCACATGGCCCCATGTCTGACAGTATGTCTGCATATATTAGTGAAATGAAGAATGATTAGAGAAAGAGATGTAGACCCTGACAAAGGAGGATTGTGGGCCTTGCATAACACCATAAACAAATGAGTCCTTAATGTACTTCAAATACTTGTTGACTGAATGAATGAGTGAATGAATGAGCCCAGGATGTCAGCTACAACCAAGCTCCTTGCATTGGCACAATGTGCCCTCCAATCTGAATGCAGCACTGCCAGTAAAGGCAGGCTCTTACAGGGCGAACCCAGGTTTCAGGAATGCTGCGTTCCCACCCTTCTTCCCTCAGCTGGACAGACGAAATTCCATTGTCCAGTTCAATATTCTGACGCCTTCGTCTAAGTTCAAGTAAAGGCAAAATCCAATGGGCAAGGGTTCCCCTCTAAGCTGTTCTAAGTCATTTCCTCCCAGTGTTGGTGGCTCTGAGAGCAGGAAGGGATGAGGAGAAGGTGTGAAGGGAAAGCAGAGTAGACGAATGGAGGCGGGGCGCCCAAGGCCAGCCTCACCCCTTTGCTGCTATGCCGAAGACGAGCTTTGTCTTTGAAGGGGGAAGGCGCAGAACTGAGAGGGGGACTCGGGCCCATCCAAATCCTTGCTGCCCCTTTGGAGGGCACCCACGCGCTGAGGATGGGAAGATCAGATCCAGTGACTGAACTTGGTGGCAGTCCCTTACTATTGGCACGCGCAGACCTGTTCATACCACATTTTAAATATATTTCTACCCAGAAGAAGCAGTTGACAGGCTCGGGAAGACCTAATGGAAAACAGCAGCTAATACTGCAAGTCAGCAAAGCTTGTCAACCCGGGCGCCATCATCCCTCACCTCTTCTTTCATTTTTATAGAAACGGCTCAGAAACAAAGAGGAGAAATTTCAAAAGCCAAACAAAAAATCAATACCGTGGGAGATAACCCAGCATTAATACAAAAACCAGAGAGGGCTTCTTTGTCTCCCGCCTCAGCAGTGCTATCAGTCACACTCCACGGATGGATTTGGGAGGCCACCTTTGCTCGGAAGCTGGCGGGAACCATTTTAGTTAAAGTGCCCATAGAGAACCGGGTTTAGGTGTGGAGCCTGAGCCAGGGGCAAGGAGAGAGAACGCATAGGCCAGCTCCGGGTTGCTCCCCTAGTACTCATGGGCCACAGGCATGAATACTAAGTCTAAAAGACAGGAGGATGATGAGGATAGAAACAGACAGGAAAGGCAAAGTAGAAGTTCATTTGAGACTTAGAGGAGCCTCTTATGAAAATAACTCCCCCTATGTGCTGGAGCTCAAAGGCCAGAGATCAATGTCACACACCCCAGGACCATCTTTTCCAAGGGCAGTGAGGATTGAACTCAGACAGCCAGTTCTCACCCAGTGTGATCGTGGAGTCCAAGAGGTGGCCCATCCTTCAGGAAGAATATAGGTCAGGCCCAGCTGTGTACAAGCCCAGGATCTATCTGAAGGCCCTTGCTCACCTCCCCACCCCACTCCCCCACCTCCCAAGCACCCAGGACAGAAACAGGTGCTTCTAAATCAGGCCTCTCTGATAATGTCTCTTGTTTTTCCTTCCAAACCCTCACCATTACGCATGATGATACATCTGTAGATATGGTTACTTGTCTCTCCCAGGCAGGAGTTCACAGGTCTACTCCCGGCAACCAGCCCAGGTAGAAACGTGTAACATGAAGAGAAGCCTCCATGATTTGGTTTCCTCTCTGCACCTTGATTCACGTACCTCCACCTAAAATGGTTTCTCCCTGCCAGTTCTTCTGTTTAAACCTAACTTCCTCCAGAAAAACCCCTGAACAATTCATTCTGCATAAACAATCCTGAGAGTCACAGAGAGACTCACTGGACCTTGAACTGGGAGGGCCTTAAAAGATCATCTCATAATCTCCGGGGAAGCTTTATAGAACAATGCCAGTGCCCAGGTCCCATCTTGAAACCATTACATGGGATCATCCAGGAGGGGGCTCAGTGCTGGTATTTTTTTAAACTCACCAGATGAGCACTGTGCCAGAGTTGAGAACCACTATCTAACTCAACCCAGTCAGGAACTCTGCATACCTTTGGGCAGGCTGTGTTCTGCACAACTCCAGAGGGCAGCATTCACCTGTAGTCCATGTCGGCAGTGCCCAAGGAGTCGTGCAGTGCACAACCTGCCCAAAGAGACCACATGGTTTTACGTAAAAGAAAACTCAGGCTCAGAGCCAAGTGATTTCGCCAAGGTCATGCAGCAGGTTAGTGTCAGAGCTCCTCATTCAGGCCAATGCACCGTCTTCCCCCTGGTTACTCGAAGTATGGTCTGTGTTCCAGCCTGTTAGCAACACAGAATCTCAGGCTCCACCTCAGACCCCCTGAATCAAAATCTACATTTTTCCAAGGTCTCTGGACAGTCTGAGTGCCCATTAAGTTAGGGAAGCACTGCCCATCACACTGCATTCACAAGAAAGCTTCGGGAGGCTGAGCTGGACTTTCCATCTGCTACTCCTTGTGAACTGTCTTTGCACGTAGTAGGCGATCAATACATATCTACTGATTGACTGACTGAAAAATCTATGGTTTGCATGAGATACAGGCCCCATGAGTGCTTCCGTATTGGAAATGACCAACTTTTCAAGTTCCTGTAATCGGCGATTACTGAAACAGGGAATCCCGTCTCATCACAAAGAGGGGTCCCTTTGCAGCTATAAAAACAGTGACACTGATAACAAAATAATGTCTTGCTAAGCACTCCAAGGGTTCAGTGGATGATTTCATTTGCCCCTTGACCTTTCTATAAATAACATCTAATCACCTTACCCAGCTTCATTTGGATAATGGCTCCTTTTTCATCTCTACTCAGAAAAAAATTAATCCAACAATAAAAAATAAATAGAGAGCATGGGAGTTCTTCAGGGCTTAGGGCATCTTTTGATGAGAGTTTATCTACTGACTCTTTCTAGTCACTCTGAGTAAAGGAAACGTGGATCAGGAGAACACTTCCCTGCAGAGCCTCCGTCTTTCTTCCCTCCTCTGCTGGCTCCTGCTCTGTGTCAGGTGTTGACTGAGTCCACAGCGCTCTGTGGTCAATGGCTTAGATGGCTGCTAGGTTGATCTGGCCCTTCTCACTTTTAACTGGGTGTTGCCCTTTCCATTTATTTGTTCCATAAACACTTGGCCATGCTTTAGCTCTGGTCCTCAGTTCAAGCATGCATGCTCAGTGGGCAACTCAGCTTTCATTGGAACAAGGAAACTCTAGCCTAAATCAATTGGCCACCTTAACCTGCAGCATCGAATATCTGATTCCATGTAATCATTAAAGAAGATACCTCCAAACTCCTGGCCAAATAATACAGATTAGGAAATAATCTATGGAGATGCAGTCTATCCATTTCTTTGCTTTAGTGGTTTTGAACCTTAGTGGGGAAAGTTATGGGCTCTCGCCCAGAAAAATGCTCATAAACATGCACTCAAAACTGTGCATGCAATGTTAGAGGTTCATAGAACTCATAAAGGCCAGTTTAAGGACTATTCCAAATATACTAAAATGTTGACCTAAACTGAGCAGAATCATCAGAGATCTGGGTGCATGGACCACACGTTTTGGTGTCATTGTAGAAACACTCTTACTAGAATGAACTGAGCTGCTGGCCATCAGCTACCATTCAAGGCCATTCCTAGATTTGTCCCCATGGTTTTATGGAAAAGGTGTGGCTGAGATGATTGTCCATCATGTTACATGGCTTTTTCTTTAAGAGAATCCACAGGAAAAGTTTCTTTCCAGCTTCAGTGCCAGGAAGCCTTGTTCTTCTTCACCGATACTGGCTTGTTTTTGTTTGATGGACATGGTAGATCCTGGCCCATCACATTTCCTTCTTCGCATGGCCTGCCAGGTATCTCAGAGCCCACGTGCACATGCCTCTGTTTGGAAATTAACTTCACTTGGAGTATTAACCTCATTCAGAAATCAAATTTTTTCATTTACTGATTTTTTTTTTCTTCATAAATGCTTTCTGAAACATGGCAGGGTAGAAATTTTTTTAAATTATGTAATCGTTTTAATTTTTACTCTTCTTGCCCTCAAAGGTTAATGAAAAAGACAGTCATGTAAACAGATAAAGTACACTGCAAAGAGGCCAGACCTAAATTTGCAGAGAGGCTAATACAATCGACCCTTGAACAACACAGTTTGAACTGCGCAGGTCCACTTATACACGGATTTTTTTTTCAACTGACTGCAGTTTAATTGACCTGCACAGTTCAAACCCCTGTTGTTCAAGGTCAATTACCAGTTTGGGAATTTGAGTATGCAGAAGGTCGACTGTAGTTATACATAGATTTTCTATGGGACGGGAGGTCAATGTCTCCAAAGCCTGCATTGTTCAAGGGTTAAATATAATTGAGAGAAGTGTTCAAGGAAGGCTTCCTGGAAGAGAAGACACCTGAACTGAGCCTTGCATGCTAAGCAGAAATGTTTCAATCAAGGCTAGTTTTGCTATTTCTCCACCATCTGAAGGACACATTCTATGGGTTACTTTTCCAGTAAGTAGAGATATGTTGAGAGAAGCACCAGGGGAAGGGGATTCAGGAGACCTGTGTAGTCTTAGGCAAGTCACTTAACTGGCTTGTTCCTTGGTGACTTCAGCTGTTATGTGGGAACAGACTAGCTGCCTGCCTCAAAAGGGTTGACGTCGGGATGAAATGAAAGACGAATGAGAGCTGTGAATTACGTTGACTTGATGGCAGAGTTACTCGATTCTTTCCTGTGCACAAGAGAATGCCTGCCTGGGGGTGACCAGGGTTCAATACACAGTCCTGACTGTAAGACATTTTCCTTTCTGCTGAGCCCCCTGACCCTACAGGGGTTATGCTCACTCCACTCCCCTGTCTCTTTCCTGACCTCATCCTCAGAAACACTTCCACTGGCTGCCCAAGCTCTTCACAGACTTAGAAGGTGAGAGCAGGTTGACTTTCAGGTATTCCCACCAAGGTCTTTATGAGAATGAACCACACCCACCAACTAAACACATGTCCAGCTGGCAAGCCAAGAGACACATGGCAGGGCAGTGGGATGACAGACACTGTTTGCTGCCGGTTCTGTAGCCATCCCCTTACTACTAGCAGAGCACGGATTTTGTTTGGGCAGCAGCACGCTCGACTTCCGATGATAAACCCTGCCACAGCCTGGTAAAGACACAATTTACATAAGTGTCTTCCTTTGACAACAGACCTCAGTGGGAAAACTGATTCACAAATCCACCAGGGTAAATTCCCGTGGACAAACTACGACCTCTGCCCAAGAAGAGCCCATGGCAAAGAGGCAACTGGTCCCAGGCAATTCCCAGTGGGTGGGCACCCCGAGGCAGGGAGTTGTGATGCCTCCTATGTGTTCGTCTTGTGCCAGGCTCTGAGGAGAACAAAGAAGTCCCAACTTTCAGAGAAGCTCCAAGGCTGATTCTGGGAAGTCAACCACGTGAAGTCACAAGTGGTGTGAACAGGAGCTGATGGAGTAACTAGGGGTTATTCCCTATTGTGGGCTCAGATTGGGTATATCATTCCCTTTGGACCTATAAGAATGTAGAACAGTCTGCTTCCTACCTGAGTCTAATAAAAACTCCCCCTTCGTCTCATTATCCCTGCTCGAAAGCTTTTCCTGGTCACCTTCTCCTAGGTTCAAGTCCAACTATCAGACTCCACCAATTTCATAATTTTTATGCTTATTCTCTCCTCTGTAGACCTTAATTCTAGTCAGACCAATAGTCTTGCTGCCCCCAGTTGCCACATTCATTCTGCCTCATTTAATCTTCACTATGACCCTATGAGG
Source organism: Pteropus medius (assembly GCF_902729225.1). Taxonomy (NCBI): domain Eukaryota; kingdom Metazoa; phylum Chordata; class Mammalia; order Chiroptera; family Pteropodidae; genus Pteropus; species Pteropus medius. The sequence continues at coordinate 20,354,859 of NW_024340849.1, forward strand.
CAGATACTTTTATTATCTCTATTTAATGGATGAGAAAATGGAGATTCAGAGAGGCAGAATAACTTTCCTATGGTCACACACCTCAGTGGCAGAACTGAGATTTAAAATAAGTGTCTAGCAGTTGAGTCCATGAAATGCATGGGCTTCCTGGGTTGTTTGCTTTCAGTTTATATAATCACACTGGGTTAATTATGTTCATCTCACAATTATGTGAGGGTAAACTCTCCAAGGTGTTTTTTTTAAAGCCCTGATTTACAGCATTTTAGATTTTGTAAATATGCAAATATTCCTGAATATTTAACAGCTGTCTCTCACTATCCAACACAAGCTGGTTCCAACACAGTACTGTATCCCTAGTACACATTATTGTTCTTGGTTAACAGGAGGGCTCAGTAAGGGGTTTTGAATGAATGAATGAATGAATGAATAAATGAAGAAATAAGTAAATGAATGCAGAATGGGGGTTAGCCTTGTCCCTCTGAAATTCCGAGAGTTATCTCTTAACGACATATAGCTCAGGGACGGTCTCTACCACTGCCAGCTCTGCAGCTGTGACCCAACCCCCTCCACATGTTCCCAGTGCCAAAGGTTTTCAGGGTGCTGGGTAGACACACATGCACAAAAGACATAAGCCAAATCACTCCTGAAATTACCATTGACGAGAGCAGGATGTAGATCATTCAGGTGGTGCTATAAAGCAAGTGTTCCCATAGTTAAAGCTAGAGGCATCTGCAAGAGCTGTTACCTTATTGCAATGAGCCCCTTCAGGTGGAGGAGCGGAAGTCATTATGCCTGTTAGGGTGGTTTATAGCCTGTGGGCCATATGTAATGCTCACTACCTGGAGAACTTGAATTACCCTCAGGGCTGGCTGGGAGCTCCCTGCCTTGTTAATTTTATCTCGTTATGGGGAGGCATTCCCTGGGGCCAACTTGATGCAAAGGGTGATGGTTTGGTTGGATCCAATGTCCTTTATTCTAAAGCTGGTCCTTCTTTGGATCCCAGACATTCACCTAGTGTCCAGTAAGTTTATGCAAAGCCAGAGAAGAAGTAATTTGAAAGGCCTTCAAGGTCAAAGGTTAGAGCTAGACAAAGGTTATCAGCAAACCAAACTATGTGCCACGATAGTAAACATATTTCCTCTTCCTTATGATTTGTTAATAATATTTTTTTCTCTAGCATACTTTATCATAAGAATACAGTACATAATACATATAACGTACAAAATATATGTTAATCAACTGTTTATATTACCGGTAAGGCTTCCGGTCAACAATAGGCTATTAGTTAATTAAGTTTGGGGGAAGTCAAAAGTTATACACAGATTTTTGACTGCACAGGGGGTCAGCACCCCAACTCCCACATTATTCAAGGATCAACTGTACATTGAATAGATAAATAAGCGAAATATGTGAATGTATCCTGCCTTAGATTTTTTTACATCCTTGAATTCTGAAAGGTTTTGCAAATATAATTGGAAAATGATTGATCAAATCTTTAAGGAATCATGGTGAGTGACATAAAAGTCAGAAAACTGAACACAGTCAAACATCTGTGGGTTTCCAGAATGAGTTCTGGAAAGCATAAGCCAGGAAACCTTTGTGTTTCTCCTTGGCTGAGTTTGAGAGTAGGTTAAAAGTGACTTGTGTGGAGGGAAATGTGGCAAACATTGCTACCTTAGTCAGGAGATCAAGGTCATTCTCATCAGTGATAAGTCATGTTAATAGCATGTATTGTTGATATGATGTGATGAAAACAGCACTTTACCTCTGTGGTTTTTGTCCCCAAATCCATAACCCCAGTCTAACCATGATACAAACATCTGACAAGTTCAAATTGAAGGTCATTCTATAAAGTCTATGACCAATATTTCTTAAAACTGTCAAGGTCATCAGAATAAAGAAAATTCTGAGAAACTGTCACAGTTCAGAGTAGCCTAAAGAGTCATGACAACTAAAGGTAATGTGATGTTTTTTATGGAATTCTGAAATAGAAAAATGACATTAGGTAAAACTTGTAAAATCTGGAGAAACTATGATATTTGGTTAATAGTAGTATACCAATGTTGATTCCTTAGTTGTGACAAAGGTACTATCTTAATGTCAGATGTTAACAAAACGGGAATCTGGGTGACGAATATACAGGAACTCTCTTTATTGTCTTTGCAACTTCTCTTAAATCTAAAACTATATAAAATTAAAAGTTTATTTTTATAAAGTAAATTATGCACATTGAGGAGACAAAGCTATGATTATAAGACTCTGTCACAGACTCAACAATAATAGGCCTAGGTAGCTGGGCTTGTGTATTCCTATAATGTGGCAGAGCACCTGACAAGACTCTAGGGAAATGTACCTGTAAACCCAGACAAGTGTGGCCTGGGTGGCCCTGTGCTGGCTGAATCCTTGGCTCAGAGATCGGCTGTCCCGGGAAGGGTATTTACCAGGTCTGCATCACTTGGAAGGTAGACATAGGTAGATACAGATAGACACAGATAGACACAGATACAGATACGGATACGGATACAGATACAGATACAGATACAGATACAGATACAGATACAGATACAGATACAGATACAGATACAGATATAGATATATAGTGTTAGGTCACAGAATTTTCCTTGACCCTGTCCTTTTAGACTGTTGTTGATCAGAGGGAATGGGTAAATTAAATTATATAATCAGGATAACAAAAATATGTACACAGAGCCAGAACTAACAAAATGAAAATTAACGGATATAACAAAAATATTTATTTATATTCAAGGAAAGGATAAGAGACCTGATTAAATAGCCATTTTATGGAAAGAAAAAAAAAAGCTTTTGGATTAAATCGACATGAAGATAATAAGGCTTTCAATGTAATTAATTATAAACTTGAAATCCATTAAGTACAAACTCAACATTTCAAGAGAGACACTGATATGCGCCCCAGAAGAGAGAACAGGATGGTGACAATTCTGAAAGCCATAGAAGAATAGATGAAGAAATTAACCTAGAAATAGCACTTGCGGGGAGAGGGAGCTGTGAACTGGTAGGATAGCTGCTTTCAAATACTTGAAAGGCTGCCAGGGAAGTAGACCTGCCCCACTTCCCGGAACCTTTAGTTCCTATGCCACACCTGACCAAGGCAAACACTCCCCAGGTGGGTTCGCCTGCCTCAGCTGGGGGCATCTAGAATTGATCTTGCTGCCCTAAGCCTGTGTGATGATAAAATCTATGTGTCAAGTTGACTAGCCTAACAGATGCCCACAGAGCTGGTCAAACATTATTGCTGAGTGGGTCTGTGAGGGTGTTTCTGGGGAAGATTAGCATTTGAGTTAAGTAAAGAAGCTCACCCTCACGTTATTCACAATAACTCAAAAGTGGAAATAATGCAATGTTCATCAGCCGATGAATAGATAAAATGTGGTACATACATACAACACAATGTTATTCAGCCATTAAAAGGGACTAAGTACTAATTCATGCAACCACATAAGTGAACCTTGAAAACATTATATGAAATGAATGAAGCCATTCACAAAAGACTGGAATCATAGGGTATGATTCCAGTCATATGAAATGTCCAGAATAGCTATGGAGAGTAGATTAGTGTTTGTCTAGGGCTGGATGCAATGGAGGGGTTGCAGGTGATGGTGGAAGGGGTATGTGATTTCTTTCTAGTGATAAAAGTATTCTAAAATTGATTGTGTCAATGGTTACACAACCCTGCAAATATACTAAAAAACAGTTGTACACTTCAAATGGGTAGACTGCATGGTGTGTGAATTACATATCGATAAAGTTATTTTTTTTTTAATAGCAGAAGAGGAAGAAGAGAGTCGAGGGTGTTTTTTTGGTTTGACTGATGTCTCAGGTCGGGTCCCCCAGAAAACAGACACAGAGGTAGAGATTTGTGGGCAGAGTCAACACCTGTAAGAGAGTGAAGGGAGAGTCCTGACTGGGCAGAGAGAGGAGCTGAGATGCCCAGCAGTCTTCATGAAGTTCTCCGCCCATTGCACAGGGAGCTCTGCAGCTGGGGAAGCTCTTCACATGCCCACATTGACCTGTCAGTCATTGGCCGCCCCCAAGAACGGCCATGACCTTGGACAAGGTAGACAAAGTCCTCTTCAAGCTAAGGGCACGACTCTGGAGAGGGACTCAGCTGAGAGCCATCGTTCGGCAGCACTCCCAGCTGCTGATAGAGAGCACTTTCTAACAGGCTGTTAGAAATTGAACAGCAACTCCTTTATACTCTGTAACAACTTTTGCAAAATGTTTTTAATCCTCACATTCAAATTAATATGGTTTGGGCCGCCTGATGCAAATCAATAGTGTACTAAATATGGATTTACACGCAAATAGCTCTCCAGGCCTATCTGGTCAATACTACATGTTATTAAGGCTCTCTAAATACGTATTTACAGAGTTGGACCAGTAATCCAAGTTTCCAAGGGTTCCCCAATGCCTGTTGGACCTCAGAAGCCCAGCAGCGACCCCACACAGCAAGTCTAAAAGGAATGGGGTTTGAAATAGCTGTGGACCAAGAGTCATTCTTCCCAACTGAGGGAAACTCCACCCTTCGACTCCTACATGCTGATAAGTTTACCCTTCACCCCGTGCTGGGCAGATGAGGAATCTGAGGATTTGAGAGATAAAGGGACCTACCCAAATTCACAGAACAGGTGCAGGAGCTCAGATCAGACCCAACCTCCTGTCTCTTGTTCAGTACAGTGAGGCAGAGTCAGAAGAACTGAGTTTGAATCCTATACCTCTTATTGGCTGTGTGAACTCATGCAAGTTACTTCCTTACTTTGTACCTGTTTTCTCTTTGGCAAAATGGAAGTAATGAGTAATGCCTACTTGGTGGGGTTGTAGAGATTTAGTAAGAGAATTCTCTGAAAGTATTCAGCCCAATGCTTACTTAAAGCATTCAGTATTATTATCATGCCACGCTTGTAGCAGTGGGCTTGATTTCGTTTTTCACAGTCTGTCACTCCAGTTATTATTTCAAACAGGGAGTTACCTGCAATATCCCAAGACCTTCAAGAGCAGGAAGCATCTCGCTGGACCAACTCTGCTATGAGAAAAAACACTTTTTGAAGTTTCTGGTCTGAACCTTTCCCACCCTGGCCAGGGGAGTGGAAGTGGGAAGTAGGAATGAGGCTTTTGTCCTCTGTCCATGAGCCATGACATGGCTGGAACCTCTTGGGAGGTATTCAGGTTCACGTTCATTCACATCACTCTGACAGTATCATGTCATGGGCTACCGGGGCCCCCCAGATCTCTCCTGCTATCCTGAATCCAAGTGTCCTAAAAGTCTTCATCTGAGATTCATATCTCTGAGTCTCCTCCCGTGTTTTTCTCCATTTAAAACAGTATTATTTTATGTGAATATTATTGTCAGCTGAAAAACAAATGGAGTCCTGAAACTGTGAGGCCTTTCTTGGTGCTAAGAAAGTCCCTCACCAATTCAGAATTCATTTACATTAACTTTTTTAGGTTTTCATCTCATAAAAAGGGATAAGACTTTAAAATTCCCACAGAGTCCAATTTCAAAATCCATGGGGTAACACACAACTACCTCTTCGAGAGAGGCCAGTGCTCTGAGAAAGTCACTACGAGTGTCAGTGGCTTGGCAGGAAAAGTGTGGCATGACTCTTGCAGGGTTGAGAGCAGGACTCCTTTGGGGGGAAAAACAGATGGAAGAATTTTGACCCTGCAGCCCTGTCCTGGGTGTCAGTCCCTGGAGACGAGGCCCCCCATGAGCAGGAGCAGTAGTAGAATAGCAGAGGATGACAGCTGGGAACAGACTGGGAAAGAAGAGGGAGGAGTTCCCCAGATAACTCTGTCTCCCCTGAGTCTCCCACAGGCCACTGGGCACTTCACCACACAGCCACCGGCTTAGAGTGTCCTCATTGGTTTCAAGATGCAGCGGGGGAGATGAACCCTGAACAGAATCTGTCTTGATTAGGGATCATTCTCATCACAATCCAGCCTCACCAACCCTACAACAATGAGGGCACCCATTTCTTTCTCTAAAAGGTCAATCGATAGGATGTCTGTTTGTGTTGAGGTCATTTGGTGGCTGGTTCATCACCACCCACAGCTCTGCATCTTGTCAACTCTCTAATGGTTTCTCCCCATTCTCAGAGCTGTCCCTGGATACAGGGTGGCTGAGCATGGCCAGATCATCACAAATGATAAAGAATGTGAGAAGCAATTAGGACACTCAGAGCACAGCAGCCCCTCCTTGTCTTCCTGGGGCTCAAGACTCAGGTAAGAATGCCACATAGTCATTATCATGGAATAAAACCCTTCTTCTCACTTGTCTACTCCCACAAGAGAAGTGGTACAGGGCAGTGGCATTCAGGCCACATGTCACCTCTGTGGAGACAGTGTCACTCCCCTAACCATGTCATCAGTTAGAATGCTGACCTGCTCCATGGATGGGCAGCAAGAGACATGTAGGGCCTGGGCCAGGGACTCAGGAGATGCCATGTCCGGCTCTGGCTCTTCGTCCTTCTCAACTTCAGTGTCCCTATGTGTAACATTGGGGTAAATAATTTCACTGGACCCATGTCATCACACTGCTATCAGGACTAAATCAGACAATGGAAATTAGTGCTTATAAACATACGACGTGTCTGAAGAGAAAAAGTAGACTGCAGGTTTGACAGAAATGGCAGCAATAACTGGAAAAAAGATCATAAACAAGTCATTTAGGCTCTCTGGGCCTCAGTTTACTCATCTGTAAAATGAAGCCTCTCATCCAAAGCTCACAAGTCCCTTCCAGCTCTAAATGGGCAGAGGAAGGGTATTTGGTAAATGAGTGCCCAGGTGCATCACATTTAAAGTGTTCCATTTTAGGCAGGATTTAAATGTTACACATTGGTCCAGATTGTCGCTCTGGAGCCCTAAGCCAAGCTCCACTGATGTCCAAAGTGTGTGCCTGAGTCTGGTTTTGATCAAGCTAGATTGATCCAGCTGCTTTCTTTCCCAGGTCACTTAAAGCCCACTCCCCTTCAATTATCTTGCTCTTGTCCCAAGGGTAATCTTTTTCATTTCCTCACACTCTCTGCTTCCTCCAGGCTTTGGCACATGCTGCTCTCACTGCCTACCTGGACCTGTCGTCTCTCGCTGCCCAGCAGACCTTACTATCCTGCGTCTGTGTGTTTGAGCCCCTTGAGGAACGATGTCTTTGTTCCCCTTTGCATTTCTAGATCACAGGCAGCACCCACCACGTAGTAGATGTTCTGTGAATATTTGCAGAATGAATAAACAAACGAATGCGTAAGTGAATATAGAATCTATAGTCAGAGATTTCCAAATTAGAACCTCTTCTTGTTTATATCTAAATAATCATTTCTCACATTACAACAGCTGAGGCAGGTAATGTACATTATCTACTAACATGCGTCTCCCTCTTTTCTGACTAACAGAACCCAGTTTTGTTCAACGCTACTCTTCAGACTTCGAACTAAGGGTGACCAGGTGACTCACTTCTGACCAATGAATAGCGAGCAGAAGTCTAGTGGGTAGGCATCCAGAAAACCTATTGTTTTTCTGATAAAAAGAGAAAGACTGGCAGCACGCAGATCCTTTTGCAACTGGCAAAGGTCCCTGCCTAGAACTTGGACCTGATCTCTCAATGATCAGGTTCTGAGGTTCTGGGGTTCTGAGGACAAAGGCTACATGTTAGATGTTGGAGTGAAAAGGAGTCTGGTTCCTGCTGAGTTGCTTGAATAGCTACATTAGCTCTGGACAACCTATTCATGGGTCCATTTTTCATAAAATCTAAAATCCTTAGTTGTTTAAGCTACCATGGTCAGGCTCTGTTACAGATGGCCAAATGGAAGCCTAATTGAGTCAACAGCTAACCGGAAAGGAACAATACGACTATTTGCACATTCAAAGAGCATTCATGGAGCACCTACTATGTGTCAGGTACTCTGATCATTGCTTTTCATACATTGCAGTGCAAATCTGAACAGAACTCTGCTATTTCCAAACGAAGTGGAAATTTTCTAAATGATAAATGCCTTATGGCAGCTTTTCGATAATCCTTTTGAATTGTTTTTTCAATGTTTTTATTTCTTATCTTCTAGGAGGTCTCTTTACATATGTCTTGCCTCCACAAATAACAGGTTGAACCATATGAAATTGCTATTTCTATGAGTCAAAAATATATGTTCATTTGCTGTGATTTAACTTAAATGTCACACCTGACTCCTTAATGTGAACCATAGATTCTTCTCTGTGGTCTTGAATTGACCCCTGACCCCTGCAACCCATGCAATCATAAGGGAATACCATCCTTAGGATAAGGAAAGGAAGTCACTTCCTGTCCCAGAGCCTCGGTTTCTTTTTCCTTACAGTGGAAAGTTTGGGCTAGAATCGCTCTAGGTTGCTGCTGACACCAACAGTCTAGAAAGTGAAAGTGATGATGTGTCACCTCAACACACCCAGTGGCTTCACTGCTCACTGAAGATGCCAACCAGGCTCTGAGCTCTGCTGCCATCATGGTCCCATTTAAGTCCAGAATCAGTTACAGCTGGTGACCCAGAAGTCTCCAAGAAGTCTTCTTGTCCACCTCTCTGCCTCTAATACTGGCCTTGCCTGTAAGTGCCCTGAGTAAGTTAGGAGGCCCAGCCCTGAACCAGCTTCTGCAGGTGAACATGAAGCTTCCCAGCCCTTCACCTGTTTCTCTTCCTTAAAAAAACATGACAAAAGCATGTAAAATAATGAGAGCACCTTGATTATCAAATATAAATAATAATAATAAATATGTATTTGAATTGGAGCTCTATAGTTATACGCAAATATGAAATTCTTTGTGATGAAAGGTCATTTTTTAAATTTCCTCATTACATTATCTTTTCAATAATAATTTTAAAAACCGTTGAAGAGCGTGAAAGAAAGAGTTCAAAGTTCCAAAGACATACATTACTACTTAAATCCCAAGGATGCCCATTTAGAGCGAGGACATTTATACAGAGACCGAGCCAGTTCCCACAGGCTGCAGCCCAACATCTCTCACCCCCATCCGGGGGAACAGCTGCTTCCTCCCCAGTCTGTCAACTGCCCTTCCCTGATTAATCCATCCTCCCCAGTGAGGGCAGTCAGGCCAAAAGCCCTCCGCCCCTCCCGCCACAAGGGCCTTCCCGGAGCCAGGTTTCTCTGGGTGAACTCCAGGGTGAGGTACATTGAGGAGGTTAATTACACCAGCCCCTGTGCCATCCCTAGCCCAGCACTGACAATTTGGCAACTGCACTACTGGTACGAGAACATTATGCCAAACAGCTGGTGGCAGAGAACTCTGATTTATTAACAAGAGTCCCTGGGATGGCAGCCAAAGTGCCCTTCTTTCCAGAGGAGCAGCAAGGCCTAGCAGTCAGCTTTCATGCCCCTTCAATTAGGGCCTAGCTCACCTGTAGATGACTGAAATTCCACAGGGGTAACACATCCAACCCTTGTTAGTCATTTACATCTCTAGGTGAATGACTCTGTCAGCTCCTTCCTTTATTCAGCCAGCTGAGGCATGTATTGGGATGGAACCCAGCACAGTATGTTAGGGTGGCATTTCAAAGCCTGGGAATGGTATCTCAGGAAATGACGTGGATCATGTGAGACAATTTGCAATCCACTGGAATGAGGAGAGAGAACTCTAAAAGGAGAGGCAGCTGGGCCCAAGTACAAACACCAGTGTTACCATTTTGTCCAGGGCAGCGCTAGAGCCTTGGTCTCCAGTACCACCTGTCCCACATGGTCATGGCATCTCCCATGTACCAGCTAGCCAGTGCCCTCTCTGACCTCCGGTGGCCACTTCACTGCTGGGCAACCTATGAACAGGAAGCCAGGTTCACTCATTCATCCAGCCTCCTGTCCACCTATCCATTCGTCCTTCCTTCCATCCATACTTCATTCAGCGGGTATTTACTGAGTTCCCACTCTATACCAGTCAGTACGCAAACCACTGGGGATGCAACAGTGACATAGTGGCACAGTCCTTGCCCTCACAAAGCTCTCCTCCTGGTGGGAGAAGCAGCCAAGTCAACGGGCAATCACAGTAGCATGTTGCTAAGTGCTATACAAGAGATCGGCAGATAACATAGGAGCACATAGGAGGAACACATAACTTGGATGTGGGACTACGGAAGCTTTGGTCTACTTACCTATAAAATGGCAGCATTGTGATTTGCCCAGCCAACCTATAGAGTTGCTGGGACAACCAACTTAGATTATGCATGGAAATAATTTTATAAACTGAAAAGCACTATGCAGATGTAAACAAGTGTCATTACTGTCATCGCCATTCCAGACTTCTTCTAAAGGACAAGGTAAAGGCAGCATCTCTGGGGCTTTTGGCCATGCCATCTGTGTAGGCCATAGGCTAATAATGCTCCCTCAAAATAGGACCATCTCCTGACAGGGAAGTGAGTGAACGTTGGCCCACTGCATTTTTACTGTTTCTTCCAACAGTGGAGAATAGTTACATGGAATCATCCCATGCAACTACTTTCTAGGAGCTCCCAAGCTTGGCCACATTGCCAGTCTTCCAGAGGCTTGAGGGATAGTGTGAGTACATAGGAGGAGCTGACAGGCATGAGAGGGCTAAGCTAAAGGTTCAGACTGTAGCCACAAAGGATGGAGAAGTGTAAAGGCTGAAACTATGACTGTATGAACCTGCTGTGTTTGCAAGTGAACCAATCAGAAACTCATGTCAATCTCAAAGGACAAAAAGGAAATTTGATTCTGAGACAAGGTTCTTGGATGAAAGCTGTTTTCAACTCAAAGTAAGCTCCTCGAGGCCAAAGAACAGGTCTGCTTCATGAGACCTGGGTGCAACTAAATACTCCCAGGACAGATGATGCAGAATTCAATAAACATTTGCTAGATGTTTTGAAATAAACTGTACCAGAAAACAACAGGAGACCATCCCCACCTCTCTGAGCTGGAAATTGAGAGCCAAAGAAGTGATGGGCTGAGTGGATACCAGAGCCTGGCCCCCTGATTCAATGTTTAGGAATCTTTCCTCTCCCAGGAAGACAGCACGATGTACTGGGAATGGGGCAGCAGCGGGGTGGGGGGAGGGGGGATGTATTTCCAATCATTTACTCACGATTGGCAATCTACTTAACTCCCTAAGCTTCACTAGCCTTTATCTGTAAAATGAATTAGCCCATCTCATAGAGTGGTTGAGAAAATCAAATAGGATAATGTACTTGGAGGCACTGTGTAAACTCCTAGGTCTGGTACACAAGGAAGGGATCATGGTTATTACCATGGCTCCCAAGGATGGTAACCAGGGTGATGCAGTTTTTCAAAACTCCCCAGAACTGAGCTTCAAGCCCTGGAAACTAGAGGCGGCAGCCATCAGCTAGAGCCAGAACAGCCTGGGTCTGCATGGTCCTTGTGGAAGGGACTGAGAGGGGCTCTTTGGGGTCCTAAGGTCACCATGAATGACTAAAGCAGAGTCTCCAGCAAGGATGTGCCTTTGAGTGATAGCTACAACCCCTCCGAGGACTGTACTGTTCAGCTTGTATCCCCAAAACAGGGAAACCTGTGTTCTACATCCACCTCAACCTGGGGCTCATTGTTTCATTCCTCAGGACTCAATTTCTTCATTGAAAAAGTGGACAAATACCTGACCAACCACTGCCAAAAATCTGCATCAGTATTTAATCCTCCAAGTGTTTATTCAATGCCCAAATGTCCATTTTCTCTTACTTGACTAAATGTTGCAAGCTCTGTTCCAAGGAGAAGGCATCGCACACAAACAGCTAATGAGATACAAAATTCAAAGCTGCCAAATTAAACTAGTAAATCAGGGGCAACATTTATCAGGCCAAAAGGATGGTTTTAGGGGGTGGGGTTGTTTGTTTTTCCTTTTCTTCATTTGGTTTCTCAGACGAGCATTCTCATTTTGCTCTAGATTGTGTTTTGGCCTCCACAATGGCCTCTTATTTGTTGAGGTCCTTTCAAAGGCCAGGCACAAGGCAAACGCCCTTCAAAAATCCAGGAAAGTGAGCTTTTAGTCCACAGCGTTTGTTCATTTTTAATGTAAGTAATTAAACAAGTGATTTTTTTAAAAAAAGGAACTCCAATGCCTTTGGTTAAACACATTAATATAAATGATTTGAAAAAGCTAATCTCCTAATGAGTTGAGAATTTTATATTGATTCAGTAATTACAAAGCATATTGCAAAATCAATGATAAATACTCCTGAAATTCATATTGATTAGCTAACTCCGATAAGATTATATTGAACAGAGGCAATATATTTAAGAGTGCGAATGTGCGTTCACGTTAACACATTTGGTGACAAATGGAAGCACGGGGCAGACCTCGGGCTGGCGTGGAAGGAGCCGCGCTCTCTACATGTTGTTCATGCTCCTTCTACACACTTGGTTCTGGTTTTCAAAGCTGCTGCTTAATGAAACATAAGATTATTACTCCCTCGTGCCTTTAAGTTTTCAGGTCTTTATACAATAATTAATTAGGATTATGTGACAAGAAGAGAATTTCCACTAGGAAAAGAAATACTAATAGTATTGCTTTAACGAATGATGCTTAAACTCCTATTGACTCAACTTAATTTATTTAATCTTTCTACCTAGACCACCCTGAAGGTAATTATTCACTTTAAATACTTTTAAACTAGTATCTTTTAAGTCTGGGATTTCTCACGTAGCCACTTACTGTCTAATAAAGTAGTCTTCCTGGAAATGAAGTGTTTTAAATTATATACCAATGGGTAAATCCATAAAATGTACACATCAGCGGGTCTCAAAGTGTGGTCCCTCAGCCAGCAGCACCAACATCACTTGGGAACTTGCTAGAAATGGGAATTCTCAGGCTTCATCCCAAACCTACTGACCCAGAAACTTGGAGGATGGGGCCAGGCTATCCTTTTTCACAAGGTGTTTCCGATGCCTGCTCAAGTTTGAGAACCACGACAATACATCATTAAGATTTTCCTGAGCATTTACTATATGCCTATAAGTCTGCTACATGCTATGAAGATACAGAAGAATATGTGGCACCTGCTGACAGTTTGGTTAGGGTGTTCACATTTATATGCTTGGTTCTGTCCCTAACCATCTTTAATATCTTAGCAAAACTGAACCCTTCTGGACCTATTTCTTCATCCACAAGGAGATAAATTGGCTTAAGTAATCTCTTAAAATTGCTTCCAACTCCAGATACCATTCCACAGGTCTACAAATTAGAGAAAAGGGAGTTTGTTCACAGAAGTTCCACACCAGCAGTATGATTTGAAATACAAGAAGAGATCTTGCCAGCTCCGAGATTAATTCCCCTCTGGAATAGCGTGATCTTTAATTTCCTGTCAGTCACTCCTCAGGGTTTCACAGTATGAGCCAAACCCTCTCTGGAAACAGGGAATGACATGGAGTAGGAGAGGAAACTACCTCTCCCTCCCGTGGGAGTCTGATGTGTCACCTACCTAGTGAGAACAATTGTTCCAGCCCTTTTCTACAACCTGGACCTCTGAGCCTGGGCTCCTATCTGGGGAAAAGAACTAATAGGTTCCCCTGGGGCTGGTTGGAGGGAATTCCATGACCAGACCTTGAGTGGTGGGAAAGATCATTCATTTAGCAGTGTCAAGAGAATCCTGAACTAGGGAGGACAAATTTCATGTGATAAAGGGACCAGGTAAGAGAGAAGGCTTTAAATAAACACCCCTACAAACCCACAACTATGCCCAGAGGTGGCTCTAACTGGCCTTTCCTGATCCCTGACCCTCCCATCGTCCACCCCTCCTAGCAACCATTGTGAGATATGACTATTTTTAATGAAGCGAATGTTTGTATGAGGTTCACAGACCCTAAGGTAATCCTCAAAGAGAACTTCTTGACCTGCTTTGCAGAAAGACACCATCACTGAGAAAACAGAGGAATGACTTTTCAAGAGGAGAGAGGCATACTTGTTTAGAAATATGACACATACAAGAAAGTCTTAACACCATGTTGTATTAAATACAAAGAATCCTCTTAATAGTCATGGCATGTTAGAGGTAGAAGGATCTTCAGAACCCCCTTGTGTTACAGTCTATATTGCAAAATTCAGCACTTAATTGTATACTCTGATTTGTCTGTTACTACTGTACCTCTACTAGCTAAGCTTGGAAACAAAACTTGAATTCAGAGCTTTTCTCTGAGGCTCGTTCTCTCTCCATCATTGAAGGAAGCCTCATTTATAGCAGAAACAGGGGGTGGGACACAGCAAGAAGATATTTCTTTATGCATGCCAATTGTTCATTCTCCTCCATGAAAATATAGCTTAACAAAAAACTTTTTCATCAAATCTTTAGGTAAAACTAAAACGGCAAAATGCCCATATCATTCCTAAGGTCTGCCTGCCCTCTGAAACCCCAACTATCTCCCAAAAGTATTTGTACCTCTGTTTATATAGAAATGAGTTTATATAGAGAAGTTGTCTTATGGGTTCCCGGACACAGCAATGCCAGAGAAATGCTCAAGATCCCCTTGTCTTGATCCTCCGCTTCTCTCATATGTCCTTTGGGAAATAACTATGTAACCTTTTTGTTCTAAAATATTATATATTGATAATAGATTCTTTATCCTGCCTCAATGGTATGTGAATATTCACAAAAGGAGTGACTCTTACATGAAGAGTGGTGATATTTCTGGCACCAGTGGCCAACTAGTTGGAGAGAATTTTTAGCCACTGATAGGAAGAAGACATAGGTGACCCCCAGTCACTCAGCATAGCTGCTCTGACTCTGCCGGGTGGCTGTGCCCCTTTTGCCAGGGTTTCCCTTCTGAATGGCCCAATCGATATTCATTAGGCATTGCCAGCTCCTTGTCTCTCCCTAACTGATTTCTCCACCATGCTGCAAAACCCATTAAAAGTTAATCTTCTAATAGACAAGGGCTCAAATTGGCTGCCCAGAGGTTCCAGATACAAAGAAGATGCCTCTAGGATGGAGAGACTGTCTTAGGCAGGGGCTGTCTAAGAGTAGAGCTTCAACTCTTCACATCCATGTGCCCAGGAGAACCCATGAGCAGCCCTAGTGGCCTTTGTCTGCCCCAAGGAAAGGGTATCCCAAAGAATTCCAAATGGGAAGATGGACACTGATCTGGTCTTCTTCATCAAGTACTGGAAAAGAGAATACCTAGACAATCCCCTGACTTAAACTGGGCCTATCTGGGATTAAAGAGGATGGATTATATTCTTTGAGCAAAAAGCCCAGCCCAGCCTAGCCCTTCCTGGGCATCGATGACATAGAACTTTGCTGGCCTCCTGCCTCTCAAAGAGTGTTTCCCTACAGTGCTTCTTTCTCTTTCTGACATCTGGGTGCAAATATCCTTCTAGGTCTTCCTCTTCACTTCACTCCCTTTCTTTCTTAGCCATCTCATAACACTAGTTATCATTCCTCATGCATTCATTTATTCAACAACTAAAGTCTATGATGAACAACACGATCTGTCAAGTACTGTACTCGGAGCTAAAGATGCATGGCCACCCCTGCCCTCCTGATACCTCCACTTCTATGGAGAAAAAGAGCTGATTAAAAGGAGCCATCCCAATGAAGTAGGAGGTTGTTTGGTAAATGAGTGGAGGGGAGTATGTGCTGTTTCCACTTCTATCAACGGTCCATGCGTAGGAATTGTTCATCCAACACATCATTAACAGGCCCTTCTCTTCTAGGCACTATCTGCCTAGAAGAAATAATCAGGCCCTCTAGCCGAATAGTAAAGCCAAGCCTCTGATAGGACGGTGAATGTCACCACATTGAAAATCAGTACTTCCCTCTACATAGTTTTCCTGAAGTCTGACCTGCCTAACAGGGGTCTCCCACACCTAAGAGCAGATTTTAGGGCTTTGCCACATCCTGGCTGCAGGGCCAGCTTCCCTAGCTTCTGTGAAATACTCAGTGCCAGTCGAGCAGAACAGTGAGGCAATTAAGTGGCCCATAGATGAGGAGAAAGACTGAGAAGACTTCTCAAATGCTGGGATTTGAAGACTTGAAGGCCGAGATCATGGGTGGAACAGACATGTTGTTGCATTCCAAATGGTAGAATTTAACTATCCCTAACCCCTTAGTCTTAAAAAATAAATAAATAAATAAATAACAGATTAATAAAACCACTTACAAAAAGTGGAAATTCTACAATGAGGCCTCGGACTCAAGTAGTTTCTAGAAGAATTTGGATAAACACATGAAAATTTTCTAATGACTAATTAAGAGGAATGTGGGGAGTACTGGGAGCAAGTCCAAAGGTAACGAACCTTTAAAGTGATGTCTGTCCAATGCCTTCTTTCATGAAGAGATGCCAACACTGGATGAACCAATGGATGGCCCATGGTGACACTTCCATAGGACCATGATGCCCAGCACATTCCAGAGGCACACTCAAAGGTCTCCACCCCAATCTCTTCTAGCTCACAAGGACATGGCTGGCTTTCCTCATCACTAACATGAAATTTGTGATTGTCAGCCCTTCCCTGGGGTCTATATATTTCCAGGTCTGTGTGCACCGGTGAACCTTTTTCAAGGAGCTTTGCCTTTGTTGCGGCATCTCATCTCTCATCATTCCTCAGAACCTGAGATTAGGCAGGTGGCCCCACCCCAAAGCCAGGACCCTCAAGAGAAAACATGGATTGCTATTAACTTTCTTACTGGGAGGCCAGTATGAGGACCCCACTTTGGGAAACATAATGTCCCTTCCTTCCTTAATTTCCCATCTCAAAGGGCTCGCACTTTTGCCGAGGGCAGTGTTCGGTTCACAGCCTCCCAGGAATGCCGATTCCCTGCCAGAGGGGCTGACTCCCTGAACACCCTTCTTCTTCCAGCCTTAGACTTCAACCAGCAGCCCCAGCAGCCCTAAAACATTTCTTCGCCCAAATATGTGACCATAAAATAGATTGGCTGGTCAGTCAATTTTCTGATTGCACACCCTCTCTGCACATACTTTCCAGCGAGGTAGGAAGTTATGTCACCCAGTGGCTTTGTTGGGACAAGCAGTTTCCTTCCTCACCACATTGCATAGCCTCTGTGCTGAGCCCATCACTGGGAGAGGCCCTGAGCCTTGGTTCTGGATTTCTTACCCAGACAGGAGGATGTCTGCTGCTCTTCTCTATCTGTTCCTGGCAGAGGGAATCTGTCCAGCTTCCACTGCTACAGCTGACTGCAAGATGAAGGCAGGCTGGCTCACAAAGACAGGCTCTGACATCTTGTAGCCATTCCAAATGGGGTCTCTGATGCCCAGAGCTCTGCCAGCTCCAAGAAAAATGTGAAAATAGGTGATCTGAGCCTATTTTCTGTTTTTTTTTTTCCCACCCCTTCCCAGTCTTCCCAGTCTTCACTATCTGTTCATTTATTTATTCAATACATATTTATTAAGGACCTACTTTGTGCTAGGTCCAGATGAGTAGGACAAACGGCCCCTACCCTCCTGGAGTTTACAGGAAGAGAAGGAAAACCATATTCACAAGTTGATGTTCAGTGTACTGGCAGAGAACATAGTACTTTTATTAAAGGTGTGTGTCCACCAGAATTTTTGGCCCCCTTGGCAGAGTGTATTTTGAACAGGTGTCTTTCCAAGACTCTCAATTCTCATTCCATAAGTAACTTTGTAGTCTAGCTCCCACAATGTTCTGTTCTGCCTATACCCCTGGTTTCTGCCCTCTGCTCCCCTTCCTTCCCAGACTATCCCAGCCCCTCCCTCCTCTGCCCAGCCCCTTCCCACTCTCACCCTCTCTGCCTCCTTCAGCACACTTCGCCTTCAATCCCTTCCTAGCTGGAAGCAAGAACAGGAAGACTAATTTCATTTCTCTTCTTTTCCTTTGGTGAGTAGATCTGTGACAACCCTTTCTATGCATTTAATTCATTCTCAATTTCTCATAATCAGGGGGAAGGCATCCCCTAAGGTTAGGCAAGAGCTTGTCAGAAAAATAAAATAAAATAAAAGACAGTGTAAATTCACAGAGGTAATCATAGTCTATCTCCACTTCCCACTGCCCATGGAACTATTAACTAATATCGCTCTCTAATCTTTTTTGCACTTATTTATTTTGTAGCGAGAAACTAGTGTTATAAACACCCCTACTGTCAAAACTTGTCATCCCCATTACCTCAAGGCGGGCTTCATCTCTGTTATTCTAATTTCAGAGTTTCTCAAATTCACAGCCGCTGGAAATTGAGTACAAAATCCATTATCATTTGTATATTTTAATTATGCAAATGAGGCAGCTCAGCTGCGATGTCCGGGACCTGCAGGGATGCCTGACTTGATTCTGGGTGATTACAATTTATCCAGTCGAGTCACTTTAATTGTAACAAGCTAATTACATTGTTTCATTTGGCTTTAACAAAAGAAAAAGAGACAGGAAGCTGGATGTGGCTCAGGGCCCCCCAGAACAGACCACTGCCTCTCCCCACGCTGAGGTGGAGACAGCCAGGGGATTGGCACAAGCCCTCCCTGCCCAGTTGAGGGGCTAGTGGAGGACCCCAGAGGAAGGGCAGCCAGTGGGCAGGTAGCTGGAGGCAGCTGCCCTCCTGGGCAGAGGTCTGCCTGCCAGTGGCCTCCATCAGGAGGACTTGCGTTCCAGCCAGCAGTTCATTCGGCGGAGCGGTAAGCCTGACCTTCAAGAGATCAGACTATCTTATAGAAGAGCCTTTCCTTTCTTGGCCCCAGGCTGATGTCTTTGAGAACCTAGCTACTCTCCACTGTTTGAGGATCTGTGCATGCGTATAATCTTTCTGGATAAATCTGCAGGTTCCTCCCATCTCTGAGCATTGAGGCCAGTGAGGATCCAGTGGAAGTGTTCCCCACGGTCAGATAGAAGAGGATGCTGAAGTGAGCGAGGGAGTGGAGGGCGGAGAGATGATAGATGAAATTGGAGCAAATTCCATAAAATGCGGACGATGCTTTTTTTAATTGAGGTTGTGTTTTTATTTCTGTGATCAATGATAAACATTTATTTGTTTGAACTGAAAGTAACTGTTTTCTCTTTTAGTCATTCATTACATCTGGCAGTGAGAAAGAAAGTGCTTAGGTTTACAAGTGTGTTCAATATTATAGCAGAATGACAATCCCCAGGAAGCACAGGACTCACATACACTAACAAATGACCATTTCTCTTAACAGAGTTACAGCAGGACCAGAATTACAGTGTTAGCTACAAGAGTTGACTACTTACGGGCATCAGCTCAAGTCTGGCCATGCAGTCCAGGGTGTGGCTAAAAGCTATTTTTCTAGTAATTCTTTTGGTTCACTTCCCCCAGAATCATGGTCCATGAACTTTCTACCCATGAGTCTGGGTCACACAAACCCTATGACCTCAGCTGCCTGTGACCTTAGCTGCCTAAGGCAATAGGCTCAACAGCAAGGTCCCGAAATTAGATTAACGGCCTAGAGATATCAGCATATCAAATAATCGACTAATGTTGATTGAAGTTTATCGAGATTCTATTATAATCATGGTCTCCATGTTCAAGGTGTTATACTCCAAAGAGAAAAATAAGGCTTACATGCTTTAAAAGGGATAAAACTGAGTGCTCAAAGAGCGAAGAGACCTCTGCAGGGACTGAGATACTATCTGTAATTCACAACTTCATTGTGGAGGGGCTGGGCTCCAAGAGACATAGTCACTGAGCAGGGTCGGAGCAGTGGTCCTGGTGTACTTCTGTGACAGAGATGGCCATTTGTTAGCATAAGGGCTTGTAGGTCCAATGGAAACAACGCACTGAGGCTGGGGCTCCCATAAGGGAAGGACTGGCTGGGAATATCATGGGACAGTTGGAAACAGACTCTGATGAGCCAAGAATATCAGGTAACAGCGTTGGTTGTTGGCCTTGTGGAGTTAAACAAGGGAAGCAAAGGTCATGGTCTTCCCCAGCAAGTGCACCTTGTAAAATGACATGTTTGTCTGCACTGCAAATCTGGATTTCAGTGACCCAAAGGAGCCCAGGGATGAACAGTGTGGACGTCTGGATGACATGGCCCCACATTAGCAGGATTCAGGACGAATGCTTCTTGGTGGGCATGGGGGTATGCTTTGAGAAGATTTTTGAAAGGGCAAGTTTGTGTCTCAGTGGATAAGCAGGAGGAAGAGATTTGTGGAAGGAGGAACAGCATGGGCAAAGATGGAGAGGAAAGAGCAGCACCAGGCAGGGCCAGAAGCTGGAAGGAGCTGAATGGAGAGATGGCTGGTGGGTACAGATGGAAGCGTAGGCTGCACAACTCTGTTAATGGAACCTCCTGGCTCTGTGCAACTGAGTTCTAGGTTGGCATTTTCTTATCCTTTCCATGCTGGCTGGACACTCGAAAGAGAAAATCTGGTGTCATGTCCAGCATGGGGTCGCACCATAACCAAATATATATAGGAGGAAAAAGAAGTAAGGAGAATGGAAGGAGGGAGAAAGGGAGGGAGGGAAGGAGAGAGGGAGGGGGAGGAAGAAAACAGCACATGGTTGGGAACGAGGAGATGAAGTTTCTTCTCCCAGACTCACGACCAACCAGCTGGGTGGTTGAGATTATGACATTGAAGGGCTCAGAACCTGCCTCCTTATCTGTCAAAGGTTAAGGTTCAGGGACAATGAGGATATCTATAATGGACTTTGCAGACATAGGTCTCATGAATCAAGACATTGATGTATTTATATCTCTCTAGTCAGTGTCAGTCTCTGCTTGGAAATACTGCTCTGCATTGGGTGAATGGTTGGTACAAAAAGAAAAAATTTTTGAGGCTGCTGCTTCTGCCTGAATTCTCCAGCTCTAAGTAAATTAGAGCCAGATGCCCAGTTCCTCATCGCTCCATCAGATGACTCCATGGAGTAATTATAATACTTTATGGGCATTAACTCACTGATTCTCATCATGCCCTGGGAGGGAAGCGCTCAGATCATTATCTTCCCTGTACCCAGGGAGGGGGGCGCATCTCATTCTCTCCATGTGTGCATCCCGACAGCACCTGGCCCCTGGATGCACTGGAAGGGGAGCGCCAGGACCAGCCGCGCTCCGGGAAGATGGATGAGCTGAAGTCAAGGTCTGGGAAAGGGAAAGCAGTGATGCTGGAGGAGGAAGGTCCAACAGCAGAGGGAGGAAAGAGATGCATTGAGAGCAGGGGAAATTGGCTGAGCTCAGTTCGGTGATAACTGAGGGAGGCAGAGAACCAATGATAAATACTGGAACAGTCTTGGTTTGGATGAAGAAAAGGAGGGAGAAAGCACTGAGGCCAACCTGGGGAGGCAAGGTTGTTGCTGAATAGGGACTTCAAGAGAGTAGCCACCAGCTCTTCTATTTCCCCATTTAAAGACTCACATGGGGGCAAATCTTAAGTCCCTCTTGACCCAGGAAGTCTTACGATTATTAAATTTTAGAATGAAGCCATCATTAAAGTTTTGACTGCCTTCTTATTTTGCTGAACAGGTAACTGAAGCCCAGAGAGGGAAAGGCAGTGACCCAAAGTCACACAGCAAGTAGGTGCAGGCCCTGGACTGGGTCACAGAGCTCCTAACTCCCACCGGCTCGATTTCACCTTCATCTCTCTTCTCTGAGTTCCTTCTCACACAGGAACTATATCACCTGGCATGTGGTTTTATGCTCTCATTCATTTTCCCTCCTCGTAAATCAGAAAATTGTATATGCCAAAACCACATCTTGACCATCCTTCATGGCACCCTGGGAGCCTAACCCAGGATTAGGCACGTAGAGTGGAAAAGGATGGTATTCAGCTTGATGAGAGCATGCGCGGTGACCCCACTATAGAATATCAGAAATCTCCAAGAATATCAGAAATATTTGGGGGAACCATCCAGAATAAGCCAGGAAGAGAAAGATAAACCGTGAACGTCTCCATCGCCATCGCTGAAACTACCAGCTAAGCAGCCCAAAAGCCTTAGCACACGTGAGGAACGGAACAAATGGGGTCTCTATCCCAGCGAGCAAGTGATATCTCAGCTGATAGAAAACCAGGAGTGTGTGCCGGCATCGCCATGACCTCAGAATTATACGTAAGTCCCCAGGTCACGCTCAGTGTGTTCACTGATGATGTGTCCCGTTTTCAGATGCATGTTGGAACGTGAGGCCCATTCTCACGGTAGCTACCAGTTATAGCCCCACTTTACAGATGGAAAAACAGGCCAGGCAAGATCAGTAAATTGGCCCAAGTGACACTGCTCTTTATTGACAGCGCCAGGCTCAACCCTGGTGCCTTAGCCCTCAGGCCCATGCCAATGACCACACAGCTCAGCTGCTTCTGCTCCAGGACTGTTTTTTCTACTTAGATCTTTTCTGTTCTAAATTCTACTCAATATCTGCTTCTTAGGTCCTTCTCTGACAATAATCTCATTCAAGTCTCCCCTGCCCCCCCTCCAAAAAAAAACACACTCAGCAACCAGTGTGCCTAGTTTGGCATTAGGGAGACACCCCACCTTGAATTAGGCAGACGAGACAAACTCTTGTGAACCAGGAGAGGTAGCAGGGCCAAACTGTCAGGCCAGGCGTCTAGTGCTGACGTGGGTGACAAGCAGGCCATGCTGGGAGAAGGGGTCAGCCAACGCTGGGCTGACAAAGAGCAGTTAGGTTTGGCTTGGGAGGGAGGAAGATATTTCACAAAAGGGGAAGAGCTGGAGAGGAAGCAAAACTTATTTTCCAGCAAGCCGAAGGAAAATTTTCCCACAGTCTCTCTACCTCTTCCCCAGCTCTCAGCACCTTTCTGCTTATTCTACCCAAGCAGATGGCTTTAACCTGCCTGTACATTATCTTGTTTAAGATTGTATTATTGGGGTGATTTTTCTCTTCGGCTTCTACTTATACAGAGCCTGATAGTCAGCACCACTGCGGCCTTGAATGTCAGCAGTCTCAAAGATGGGAAGTCCTGCTCAGCCTGGTCTGACCCTTTCCAGGACCCGCCACAGTAGAGCTTTCCCCGGACCCATCATCTGAAGACTGACCAAAGGCTGCCCCACCCTTCCCTCTCCCAGTGGCTCAGAGAGAAAGGCAGACATCCCATCCTGGCTGTCCACACCTGCCATACGATAGATGGCGAGCTCTAAATAATTAACGAGAATCATTTTGTAATGCGCTGACCCCTGCACATTGCACATCACTCATTCTGATACTCCTGCTCTCCCCTGCTCCTTCATTCCAACAGCTCAGACTCCTTTCTTGGGCTCCCACCAAACACCACATCAGCGGGCCCCGCCGCATTTCTTTCAAGCTGCATCATGGTGGCAAAGGTGTTGGCCTCTGAAATTCCTTTGCTAAAACAAATGGAATGGTGCGAGTGATGGTGGGAAGAAGGTGTTCGTGCTGGGGCCGCTCCCCTGATTCAGCCAGGGGATTCCTTGAACTCCTGGGACCCATTCAAAAGTTCTAGCATGGAGGGAGGCAACTCAGAAGATTCATAAGCCTGGAAAATCAATCTGATGACAACCCGCATGGCCCTGCCTTCCAGAGGACTGTATATGTGAGGTTCTGATTTCTTTTTTTCTTTTTTTTTTTAAAGACAGATCTGAAAACAATATGACTAAATGCTAACATGTGCTAATTCTCGGTAGATACAAAGATTTTATACTTTCTGCACTTTTCTGCAATTTTGAAATATTTCATAATTGAAGCACAATAATATCCTCGCATAGTGAATGGCCCAGAACGGGTAGTCAATGTTTGTGGTCATCTCCAAAGGACACCTGTTCAGAGATGAAAAAGAAGTGAAAAGGGGGACGCGGCAGCTCCCACTCACACGCTGATTTGTAAATGGCTGCTCTGTGGCCTGAATTACATGCCAGGGAAGCCGTCTGGATACCTGGAACTGGGTGAAAGGGCAAAGACAACCCAGGAGGACAACTGGCAGCACTGGAGACCAAAGAGCAGCATAGTGTGGTCAAAATTTGTTCGTCCTAGCACAGCTTGGGTGTGCTAACTGGTACCCAATAAATCCCTGCTATGGAGCTGAGTAACCAACACAGGACCCAGCTCAGCATAAGTTCCTGAGAAACAGGTTATGTATCTTCTGTTTCTTTCTTATCACCTTTGGCCCGGACTCTGCCCATAAAAGCCTCATTTCTTGTGTTGCTGTGAACTTCATATCCTTCCCCATGATTCTTATAGGAAACAGGAAGTCACCTCTCCAATCCTGGACCCACCCACCCCCCTTCACAGGAAGTGGGGTCTATCTATAAAACATGAGGCTCCTGGGGGTGCAGCCCAAGTGCGATTATGAACCCCATTCAGTAGTTTTTGAGTAAAACAAACAGGAAAACAAATTACGTTTTTCCCAGTTTGAGCCCAAATAATGCCAGCCCTGGGACCTGAAAACTTCAAGCCCTGGTGAGAGGCTGGGATAATTACACTGATGGATTTCCAAAAGATCGCAGAGAAGTAATGAAGCAGTAAACAACAAAACCAACATCTTTTCTCCCGGGGCCTGGTTGATTTTGGTGAGGCTCTTAGTTCCACTTTTGCAGATCCTACCTTTGGCAAAATTGTGGTGCCCAAAAGCTTGGGCTGCAACATTTATTGCGGCCTTTAAGAACCTTTCTTGTCCCCCTGCCCCAGCCTCTCCTATAATATGAGAATGATCATAAGGCTAATAAGACTTAGCTCTGATTCAGCTCAATATTCATCGAGCGTGGAAGGCTCTATGCGCATCGTTATTATAAGGGCAATAAAGAGGAGCAAGATGTCATTTATGTTCTCAAGAACAATGGGCCTTGTGATGCAGGAAAGCACTACCCAACATGGGAGAATGCATAAGGAAGCATAAGAGAGACTTTGGGGGCAGAAACCAGAAGATGGTACATTGTTCTGGGAGCAATCTAGAAAGTTTCTCAGAGGAGGACATGCTATTTAGGTTGGACCTTCGAGGGGAGGCTGAATTTGGAGAAGCAGAGACAGGGCAGTGCCATAGGGAGCTCAGGAGAGAAGGGAGGAAGGAGGGGACAACCTAGGAGGAAAAAGCAGCAAGTGCATCGATAGAGAGATGGACAAATTGAAGACATGTTGAGACGGTAGGGATTGCCCTAGCTGGTAGGCAGGCAGGTTGTGAAGAGTAGTGTTTTGACTTGATCCCATAGGTACTAGGGAGCCATCAAAGGTGTTGGGGTATTTAAGTGTGATTCTCTTTCAGGTGTCTATAAGAGAAGGGAGGTAAGATTATTTGATTGGGAGAGAAAAACGCTTAACATGTTACCACATATCATTATTAATGAAATTTCAATAATGAAATTCTTGAGGCAACTCAAGAAATGGGGGAAACAGTCATTCTTCAAATCAAAGCATGTTTTGAAAACTCAGCTAATATTTCTTCATGGACTGCAAGGAACTGGGCACTCTGATGGGCACTCTACATAAATGGTTTCATTGGATCCTAAAAGATTGGATTCTCTTCCATCATTTTACAGAAGAAACAGATTAAAAATGATTCCAGATCACAGAGCAGGAAGTGGTGACGCTAGACTGCGCACCCACCTCGCTCCGACACTTCTGATTTTTCCATCATCCCTTCGTTGCTACAACTTGCATGCACACAACCAGTTTGCCCTTCTGCATCTGGCAGGGAGCCAGGCACTAGCCAGAAAGAGGCTTTCATTTAGGGGCAAGAGCAAGGTCAATGGAAGGTGCTGGCTGGGAGGGAGTCACGGACTGGATATAGGTCTCCTAGGGAGTAACCAACTGTGTGATCTGGGGCAAGTTACTTCACCTCCCTGATCTTCCTCATCTATAAAATTAGGACTAGGGCAACGATTTGGAAATTGTTTTGAGCAGCAGAAACTTTGACTTCAAAATAAAATTATAAAGTAACCACAATAGCACATATAAAAATAGGACTGTTCTGGTTGATGCCGGCATGGCGGGTCAGCAGGGAGGGCAAAGGTCCAGATGCTACCTACAGGGTTTTTAATGTGTATTTTCAAAGTGCGTGTTACGGTTGAGGAAACAGAAGTCCGGAGAGGTGAGTAAATTGGGCAGGTTACACAGCGCTCGGCTTTCTTGCTCAAAGCCTGTGCTCTCCCCACTGCAGCTTCCATCTTCCTGGCGGGAGCCAGGCTAATGCTTCATTTAAGATGGCACATTTACAACAAGCCATCAGACACAAAAGTTAAGGTTCGTAATGGCAATAATCCACCACATTGGCCCGTGCTGAATGGGAGACTGCTAGGTAGGCAGATATAAATGTAGACTTTATTATACCACATCACAAGGCAGGGAAGTTAATGTTGCCGGGAGAACATTCATTTCCACATTTCCTTACTTTTGCATGTCTTAATTTGCAACTTAATGTGGCATTATCATAATTTTTTGCATTATGTAATGATTAAAGTGAGGCGTATCATATTTATTGATTTATTTGATTTATTTAAAATGTAACCATCGCCCCGGGGCAGGTATATGTACAAAATACAAATGCAATAGTTAAATTGAATCTGGCAGATAAATTCCCCATTAAGAAAAGACATTTCAAGACTGTCAAGGCAATGAGAAATGTCTTTCCAGAATCATCAGGAGAGAAAGAATCTTGAGAGGTCATCTGGTCCAACCCTCTGCCTTAGGCAGAACTGCTCCTAATCCCCCAAGACTGAGCACCAACCAATTGAACTCCTGAAATCTCTAGGGAAAGCCCCATTCCACCATATTCTCCCATCTCTGGCTTCAAACCCAAGATTAATATCTCCTCTTTGGGTCAATCCAGGCTTTTATAACTGGAATTCATGTTCCTAGCAACTTACTACTGTAGTTCATAATCACCCCATCCTCAAAGTCCATTCCTCATTCCATTTCTTGCTTACCTATTTCTTATTCCACACCACCATCCCCTAAAAAGACCCATGCTGGGACATTAGGTTCTCTTTACAGAATTTCAGGGTCTTGCAGTGGGAAGAGGAACTGACTCAGCATCCCACACAAGTAGGAACTTCTCAGACACATTCCCAATTGCTGAGCATCCAGTCTTCGTTAATGCTTAGGCACCCATCATTGATGGGGAGACTCCAGTTCTGACTCTGACATTTTGAGGACACTGACTTCCTGTAACTTTCTTCAGCCCAGCCTAGGATCCCATTATTTTTCCCACTGTTTTATTGGAACGTAGAATCTTGGATTGAATAAACTTCCATTGCAGATGTTTAATGAAGTAATCAGGAAACCCAGGAGTTAGTGATGGGACCACAGCCTCCCCAACCAGGACTTAAAAAATAGGATTTGTCAATAGCTAAGGAGATTTCCTAAACATTTTGACAGCAAGGATGGTAAGGTCCCAACTAAACCCGTCTATTTTATTCACACATACTAATGTCCGAACACCAAGAAAAACCTTCTTTCTTTACTAATCCAGAGAACATTTCTTGAATACTCTAGAGCTATTCCTCCCTGTGCTGGGGCATAAGGAGGAATAAAAAATAGCTCTTCTCACACATGTCTGGTAAGAAGGCAAGGAAGTTCAATTGCTTTGGAAAACTGTTCAGTGGAATCCACAAAAGCATATGTATGTCCTGTGACTCAATAATTCCATTCTGAGGTAGAGACCCTATAGAAACACATACATGTGCGAAGACCTGTACTAGAATATTCATAGCAACACTATTTGTACTGGCTAAAACTGGAAATCCCCCAAATGCCCATCAGCAGCAGAGTAGACAAGTAAATACATTGTGGCACATTCCCACAGTGAACTATTGGACAGCAAGGAAAATGAATAACCTACAACCACACACAGCAATGGGGATGAATTTCACAAACAAAATACTGAGTGAAAGAAGCCAGACACGAGGGTGCATGCAAAGTGATTCTATTCACAAAAAGACCAAAATCAGGCAAAACGAATCTAGACTTTGGAGTCAGGATGGTGGCTACCGTGGGGGCTAGCAGAAGTTGGAAGGCATAAAGAAGGCTGATGAAGTGCTAGTGAGGTACTGTTTCTTGACCCAGACACTGGTCACCTGGGTGTGCTCAGTTTGTAAAACATTCAGCAAGCTACATTCTTACAATACATGTATCTTTCTCTCTGCATATTAAGCTTCAATTTTAAAGTTAAAAAAATTGTGTCCTAGGATTGTAATTTGTTAGACAGACAAGACAGAGATATGCTAAAAGGTGTTGTATTAGTCTGCTTGGGCTGTCACAACAAAGTACCGTAGACCAAGTGGCTTAAACGACAGAAATTTATTTTTTCACAGTTCTGGAGGCTGGAAGTCCGAGATCAGGGTTCCAGTATGGTCAAGCTCTGGTGAGGACTCTCTTTCTGGCTTGTGGATGGCCACCTTCTCACTGTGTGCTCTCATGGCCTTTCCTTAGTATATGAAGAGAGAGAGAGAGAGAGAAAGAGAGAGAGAGAGAGAGAGAGAGAGAGAGAGAGAGAGAGGAGAGAGAGAGAGAGAGAGAGAGTCTCTGTCTGCCTCTACTTAAAAGGTCACCAGTCCTATCAGATTAGACCCTACCATTATGGCCTCATTTAACCTTAATTACATCCTAAAAGCCCTATTTCCAAATACAGTCACACTGGAGTTAAGGTTTCACCATGTGAATTTTGAGATGACACAATTCAGTCCACAGGAGCATTCAATAAAATACAAAAGCTAGACAGTATAGGATACATACCGAATGAAAGTTATAGAGTAATAGGAGCTTATCCAGTGCTGACATGATAAGGACCATCTTCCTGGAAAGGGAGGCCCTTAAGAGACTTGTTGCAAGAGCAGAGAGAGCAGAGGTCCACTTGGGAGGCAAAGACATAAGCTGAGGAAGCACCATATGAGCAGGTCACAGGGAGATGGGCCGGATTATAGCAGTGTGTTTGCAAAATGTGTCATCTCTTGCTGGGCTGGGCATAGAAGGATGAATGCAGCAGAGGATGGAGAGAAGGCCAAGAACTGGGAGGCAGGGCCTGGGGGAGGAGGGGGGCAGATCCAGCTGCCAGCAAGAGAGGAAGTCCTGTTAGAAATGGAGGCAGGTGGTCACTAAAAAGTCCAGGAGTTCCTATGCCAGGAGCTGGATGACTGGCAGAAAGAGAGAATGAGGGGAGAAGGAACAGGCAGCATCTGGAGTATCAGGTGGGGAGGATGAGGACAGGTATGGGAGAAGGCAGCAAAATTATTATGCAGCTAAGGGAGGCTGTGGCCAGACTGAGGTGGGTCTTAAATGCTACAACAAAGAATTTGATCCTCATCTCAAGGGTAGGCTTAAGGAAAGGATACACAGACAGTCAGCTCACAATAAAAAAGACTTGCCCATGCCTTGGCTTACGGCCATGCTAACATTTTGTTGATGTAGCAAGAACTGATTCTGCTGAATAAGAAATCCTGTGCAGCAATGCATTTATGAATGCTTATCTGATCATCATTTAACCAAGAATTTGTCATAGGATCTCAGACTCTTCAAGTTGGAAGAGCCTTAGAGTTGCTAACCCAGCATCCTCCACTTAGGCCTGCCATTCACTCAGGGGTTAAATGGGTCAACTCTGTATTTGAATCTCTGTAGAAATATTTATAATTACATTTGACATGGTTTTCAAAAAGTCCCATTGGTAGTGTTGGATTGTTAGTTGGGGGAATAGACATCTGTATTGTTCGATCTTAGCCTGATACAGACAATGGCAGTTTATGATGGTGGGAGGCAAACTTCCCAAAACACAAGGAGTAACTCTCTAAAACAGCCATATCACAGGCTGAGTTCACTTTTTATGATTGTAGACATGGCATATCGAGCTCCCCACTGCCAATCTTATTCAGTCTCCTGGCTCTATCTCCTAAAGGCTAGCCTCAGAAATTGACATCACAAAGACCCAAAGACATGGCAGGGAAAAACTTCTTTGTATTACTATGATAATACTGGAACTCCTTTTTTTTTTTTTTTTTGAGATATAATTGACATATAACATTATATTAGTTTCAGGTGTACAACATAATGATTTGAATTAGTATATTTTGCGAAACGATCACCACAATAAGTCTAGTTAACATCCATCACAACACATAGTTACAATTTTTCTTCTTGTGATGAAACTTTTAAGACCTCCTCTCTTGGTAATGTTCAAATGTACAATACAGTATTATTAACTACAGACACCATGCTGTACATTATATCCTAAGACTTAAATATTTTATAACTAGAAGTATATACCTTGGAATTCTTGCTTAATGTTTGATTCCTCTCAAAAACACTCATCCCAGGAGACTTTACAACTCAGAAGGGATTAATTCATCAGGTACTCTCCTTACCGGAAGAGAAGACATATTTTTTTCATCTTCCAGTTTCTGGTGGTTAGTGTGTTCCTTGGCTTGTGGCTCCATCACTCCAATCGCTGCCTCTGTTTTCACATGGCCTTCTCCTCTGTGTCTGTCTGTAGTCTTCCCGCCCTCTGCCTCTCTCCTATAAGGATACCTATGATGGCATTTAGGGTCCATCCAGATAATCCAAGATAATCTCCCTATTTCAAGATCCTTAACTCCGTCACATCATTTGCCATGTGGGTTAATAATCACAGGTTCCGGGGATTGGGAAAGGACCACATCTGGGGGAAATTGGGGAGGGGTATTTTTCAGCCTACCTCATTGTATAGAAGAGGCAGAGGGGAGACACTGTCCTGGCTGAGCAAAATGATTTAAATAGGTT
This sequence comes from Pteropus medius, assembly GCF_902729225.1. NCBI lineage: Eukaryota > Metazoa > Chordata > Mammalia > Chiroptera > Pteropodidae > Pteropus > Pteropus medius. The sequence continues at coordinate 20,385,447 of NW_024340849.1, forward strand.
AGACAACTAGTTTAGAGTTATACCTACATGAGAATCACCTGGGGAGCTTTCTGCAAATGCAGGTCTCTGAGAAATTCAGATTCAGTCAGCCTAGGGTGGGTCTGAGAATCTGAATTTCCTGATTGGTGCCCCATACATCTATACCATGCAACTAGAAAAAGGAATGTGAAAATCTTTATGTATTGATGTTTTTAAAATCCAAATATATTAAGTGAAAAAAGTGAAATGTGGAATAATATGTATAGTAAATGCTATATTTTGTACAAAAACTGGGTAAAAGGAAATAACAATTTATAGTAATATTTGGTTTTGAGTCACTCCAAGAGGGTGCCACAGAAGCACTAACAGTAATAACACAGTGGAGAGAAATGTGCAGATGGGGAGATGGGGAAGATTTGTCACCGCATAGCTTTTATATTTTTTTATGTTAAATAAAATTGATTATTTAAAGCTACCTAAGTAATTTCAATGAGCCCTATTAGGAAGCATTGGTTTGGAGAAAATAAGTGAAAGGTCTTTTATGGTGTCCTACAAAATGGGAAACTGACATTTGCAAATTTGTGCAATCAATTCTCCAAAGATAAAGTTCATGCTGCAATATGAAGACTTACCAAAGGCCCGTATAAGTTCCTAGTAGTATGTCTAAGATAGATAACCATGGGGAGCACTTCCTGAACCTCATGTCATAGCTAGCCAGTGCCAGAACCAGGGGAGGCCCACCTACCAGGAGGAATCCTGGACCTCAGGGACGACCCAGCCTGATCTTTTCAGTATTCTAGTGGAAATCCCTTTTCCTTTCTAGTGTCATGTGTATTTCTCCCAAGTGATTGTTGAGAGTCCACTTCCTTCTGGAGACGCACAAAAAATGTGTCGCTGGGTCATTCTTCCTGCCCACTGTCTTGTATGAGACATCTATCTTCTCCTGCCCGGCCCATCTGCCACCCCAGCTCCAAGACACAAAGAGAAGCCCAGTGACAGGTCTAGTCAGCTGGGACTTGAACTGAGAGAATTAAATGTAAAAAAAAAAAAAAAGAGGAGTCAGAATGACGCCCTAAGGGTTCAGTCTTTCCTTTTCATTGTCAGAGCAGAAGGGGGAAGGGCTACTTCATGAAAGCCAGATTAGCCAGGATCCAGGGATCAGCGGGGCTGAGTGTGGAAGGAGCTGGGCCGGAAGGAGGCATGAGCAGGATGATGTGGGGAGAGGCACAAAATGATTCTTAATTCAGGGATAAGAGGCAGCCAACTGAACTGCAGGTCTCCTCTCCTGCTGCTTCCACTTGCTCTGGCCCAGCTCCACACACACACAGACACAAGTATCCACTAACACACAGTAACTCTCACACACACACACACACACACACACACACACACACACACACACACACCATATGACCTGACAGGCACATCAGACACATAGGAAAACATGATTCAGGCACAGAAGTCAGCTTGATTCCAGGCTGTTCTAGTCCTGGTCTGCCACTTAGCTGTATAGCTTTAGGCAGATCACTCCTTTTTGATCCAAATCACTCTCTGGACCAGTTTCCTCATTTGTCATTAACTCTTACCAATATTACCTCAGGGTGCTTCTAGCGCCCAACCACTTCTCACCATCTCCACTGCTACTACCCTGGTCCAAGTCACCCCAACCTCTTCCTGGATTACCACAATAGGCTCCTTACTGATCTCCCTGCTTCCACCCTTTGCCTCCTACTCTCTATTCACTCAGAAGTGAGAGGGATCCTTTTACACCTAAGTTAAATCATGTCACTCCTCAGCTCACAGCCTTGCAATGGCTCCCTGCCTTACTCAAAGCAAAAGCCAGAATCCTTCCAAGGGCCTGCAAGGCCCTTTGTGATGGGTGCCACTTTCACCCCACCCCATTACCTCTCTGATCATCTCCTACCTACCATCCTCCCCCACCACCACGCTGCTACAGCTTCTGCTCTCTGGCCATACTTCAAAACTGCCAGTGAAGGCCCGCCTCAGGGCCTTTATACATGCTATTCATGCCCCAGGAATGAATGAGCAATAGAAAGGTGAGATTTGATCTGGGCCTTGTAGGAAAGAAGGCATAGAGGAATTAGTGCACGTGAAAAAAGTCATTTGCCCTGAGTCAAATGCTTTTCATTTTGTACTTGCTTTTTCTAGGATGGAGCCATGGTACACAGAGTATGGCTTTTACACAGAATATAAGCTACTTCTACTAATAATAACATGATGATGGCACTACCCTACAATTCTGTAGCCCTCTTAATTTTTTGTTTTCAAATTTGTTACTATATTCACCTTCACCATAGTCTTCTACAAGCAACAGAAAAGATAGAATCTAAGTTTTACCAATGAGGAAAAAGAGGCAAAGTCAGGCTTTGCACCTGACTCACATCACAAGCCAGTTAGTCAGCTCTCATTCTGCTGATCCAACCTTAAAAGGCCAAAACTGCTTCCCCACTTGATGGGTCCTCCTTCTGAAGCTGAGAGGTGGTCCTTAAACCTTAAGGTTTGGCTGTTAGTACTGAGCATCTGTTCCACCACCTGGGCTCACGACAGGCGTGGACATAGACTGAGATGCTGCAACAGAGTGTCCCTTTCCAAACTGCTCCTTCCCCTGTGGCATCCTTGTGGATGGAATGGAAAGTGGGGTCATTGGTCTCCAGAGACGAATTTAAAGATAGTAGATTCTCAGTGGGTAGTATGGGGGGGCAGCTGGGATGGACCCAGAAATGTACCACGCGGATCTCTCTTAAAGAAGAATTGGTGGCCCCAGCTGCCAAGAGTATGGTCAGCGGTAAGCCCAAGGTTGGCAGCCCCTTCAGGATTGCCTCAGCTGCGGAGAGCCACCTAGCTCAAAGTCACTTTCTTCTAGTGGCAGCCCATATCCAGTGACTAATGGCGGCAAAAATATAAAGGCCAGGCTATTTCAGGCCATTGTAAGACAACTCTGAGGGGCCACTTCAGCTCCAGAGCTCCCTGTGGAATCACCCAGGCTGCGGTCAGGCTTGCATCACAGATCAACTTCTCTGCAACAGGGCAGAGAGTTTCGATCTGGAACTGACAGAATGTCAGGAATGGAGTGGTGTGGCCGCTCGAGACAAGAGCTGGCAATGGCTCTAGATGCTGGGTCTGAGCAAGACTGACCTGATCAACCTCAGGAGTGCCTGTTGCCATGGCTCTTCAGTCAATTCCCCTTCTCCACCCTGCTCCCTCCCTCTTGGGGCATGGGGTGGTGTAGGGGACACCTTCACCCTTTGTTTTGTAAGTTTCCCCCAGGAAGCAGAAGATATTGTTTACCGGCACAATTCATTGGAATCCATTGTTCCCACTACAGAGCCAGTTAAACAAAGACAGGGCAGGGTAATAATTATCTCATCCAGATGGCAGCCAGCAGCCACCCCAGGGGGAACTAGATCTCTTAGCCCTACCCTATTTGGCCCCCTAGAAACATGTCATTCTTTCCTTCGGCCTCAAAATAAGTCAAGATAACTTTGATCACTGAGAAATAGAAATCCCTATTATAAAATGGAATTAGGTGGAAGAAAAAAAGCCATCTCTAGGTCAAAGACTGGGCTTCTATTCTTCCATTACTCTCTTGGCTGTAGCACCTGAGGCAGCTTACGTTCTCTTGTTCATTTTATTCATTTGTAAAAGAAAATAATAATAGATGCCTGTTTCATTAAGAAGGATGCTTTCAGCTGCAAGTAACCAAATACCCCAATTCACATTGGCTTAAGTCGTAAGAAAAGTTGTCATCTTACTTAGCAAAGTCAGAAGTTCCAGGCTTGGCTCAGTGATGTCATTGAGGCCTTACTTTCTCTCCCTCTCTCATCTCTGTCTTAGTCAATTTAATGCTTGCTCTCATCATGTTCACAACACAGTCATCAGTGACAATCAGGGCTATAGTGCTTCCTTGTTCCAACCCAGGGGGAGAGAAAGAAGAACTTCCCCAGGTTGGACTCCAGTTCTTGCCTTCAATCAGATTGGGCCACCTTGCCCATCCTTGGACACCTGTAACCACCACTAGATGGCTAGCAGGCTCCAATGGCTCAGAGTCATAAAGATCTTCCTCTGAAGCTGGGGATTGTCAATCAGGGTTCAGTTGAAAGCAGGAGTAGGGAGAATGGATGCTGGGTGGGCTACTAACAGTGTCATCCACACCTCCCATCTATATCACAACCACACTAGCATGATTTCTTTAATAGATTAACCATTTGACACCTCCAGATGATGCGCAGAATAAAGTCGTGAAAGCCATCTATAACTATCAAGTATTATTATAAAGAGCAAAAGAAGAACTGAATAAAAGCCAAGTCATTTGAAGGGTACTGTGTTTTTCTTCTGAGGCATTTGAATCTTCATTTCTACTGATCCGATATGGAATATGCGTGGTTCCTGCATTTGAGGGTCTTCATGTGATTTTCCCAGAAAAGACACTGCTGGCTGCCCACTTAGCAAACAACCAATTGCCCCAATCACGCACATACACGCGCACGCGCATACACACACATATTATTAATAATACACACACACACACACACACTACACACACCTCTTTTCTTGGTGGCTGACAGACTCCAATGTTGTCCAAGTGTCACCCTCTACCAGGCCGTATATTCAGAAAAGGTGACCCTCCTCCCCAGACCACCAGAGAGTTGATCATGATTGGCCTATACCAATCACCGTTGTCTCAGTCCCTTTGATATGACTGATTTAGGGTGAATATTTGAGCCAGTCTTGATCAATGGGAACTTCAGCTAATAAAGTAAATGAAAGGAGCCCCTACTGTAGTACATTTGTCAGGGAAAGAGGTCAGCTGATAGTCTCCTCCAGTAACAGGCCCCTGGGATGCTGTACCGTCAGAGCATGTGACACCTGTAGGCTTTTCTGCCTATTACTTCTCAGGATGTAGTCTTGGATGAAGTCTCAAGGCTTTTCCCTAAAACCAGGGTGTATTTCTGGATTATCAGATTCTCCTCTGTCCTCCTCACATGTCTTACCCCATGTTGCCTCATCTTCACCTTTAGCCTCAGGTATGAGTGAGTGGGAGGGGGAGCAAGGATGATGGAAGCCAACTACGTTCTAGTTAGCTTGTATTCTCAAAAGCTGAGGACTAACGCAAGTTGCCTTAAAGACATCCACAAAGGTCTGATGTTACTAGGGAAAAACTGTAAGGCACAACTGGACCATTTTACATTCTATCTTTAAAGATAACAAAAAGATGAAATCACCTAATAGGGAATCAATTCCTAGACACTAGTGAAATTCCTTCACCTCTGAATTTTCTGGATTCCTGCTCTCCAGATCCAACCTTCAGAACTTTCTGAACCCAGCAGGCTATAATGAGCCCAACTGAACTTAATGAGCTTGTCATTATTCATTTCTGCTAACAGCCAAAAAAAAAATAATAATAATCACGGCATGGCTTTTTACAGACACAGACATACACTAACTAAATAATAATAACTATTTCTTAACTCAGATGTTGCCAAAATCAACCAATGAATAGAACACAAATCCTCTTGGAGGCATCTGATGAGAAAAAGACAAGAAACGGCAAATGGCTTCCCCACCCCCCAAAAGTGGGATGCAATTGGAAATGTTCCATGTTCCTGGGCTCAGCATCGCCAGCCCTAATTTATCATCATCTTCATATATTCTTATATAAGTAGTAATACAGATCACCCCCAGCCAATTAATCAATCTGTAATTAGGAACTGACACGAACATTTACTACCATCAGGCATAATTTATATGATTACAGATGATTAAATAAAATGTAATTGAGTGAACAGGCAATTTGTTAAGCACATCTAGACACAGCCATATCACCTAAAGCTAGAAGCGCCCTGACTCCCTTCCTGCAGCGGGTCAGGAAGTGTGGTTCTGGAGGCTGGGATCTTGAGGTGGCCAGCAGAGGTGGGGGGGATGATTCAGACTCCCAAGAGGTCCCAGATAGGAGCTGGGGGAGGGAACCAAGCCCACTCTGAACCGCTTCTTGAACCACTTCAGTGTCCGAATTTTTTCCACAATAGGTCACCTGGATTTTCAGAACTCTTCATACTATGAAGAAGAAAAAGAATGTTTAAATTACATGCCTTGGAACAAAATGTACATACCATTTTCCTTCTGGTCCACTGATCCATCCCCACTGGTCACCTTGAAGGATCCCATCACTCATCAGCTTTATTCCAGGAACATTTCTAACATGAAGGGGAATTTAAACAAAGTTTGCACTTGTAGGAAGTGCCTCACTTCTAAAAGGGAAATTTTCAGTGACATCAAGGACCAAATTCTGACCCTGCCACTTACTGGCTGTGTAGCCTTTGCTAAGCAGCGTCCCTACACTGGATCTTAGATTCTTCCTCTATAACATGAGAAGATAATAAAAATACCTACTTCACTCCACAATGCTCCTGACGTCATCAGCATTTGTAGGAGAATTAGTTGATACCATTACAGTTAAAATAATAGTTTACTTGGGGGGATTTTTTTGATAGATGAAACTATAAAGATAATTGTAAATATTCCTAGAAAAGCATGAAGTAGAAGCTACTTTTTAAAAAAATCCTTCCATGTCATATATAATTACATATATGGCTACAAGATAAAGAGAAAAATTCTTAATTTTCTTAATAATAAATATTCCTGAATATTAAATAATTGTTTATCTTTCAGGACATCCCTTTGACAGTTTAGACCAGAGATTTACAACAGAATTTAGAAGAGAGGATGGTCAGAGCCGTTTCTATTCAAGCACACCCCTCCCTCAACCAAATCCTGATCCCTTCTGCCCCATACTAATCTTCATATCTGTTGATGCTACCATTATGGCAAGAATTTAGGAGCTTCCTTTCTTGATAACCTCCAGCTGCAGCTGGTCACACAACAGAAATCAGTCACATTATCTTGCCTCTAGCCAAACTTGACCTTCTCCAACTTGATCATTCATTTATTCACTGTATTTAGTTCCAAATACATTTTAACTATTTCCAACCAAGTTCTTCCACTATGAGGATCATAAAAAAAAAAAAAAAAAAAAAAAAGAATCCCACCGGCCCTGACTACAAAGAAAAAGAGACACTTCACTTGAAAGTAAAATTCATACATGACTTCCTCTTTAATTTTATAATAGCCACAGAGTGCTATGGACTGAATAGTGGCCGCCTCCCCAATTCATATGTGGAAGCCCTAATTCCCAATGTGATGGGCCATTGGGAATTGATTAGGATTAGATGAGGTCACGAGGGTGGGCCCTTGTGTTGGGATTAATGCCCTTATAAAAAGAAGAGACATAAGATCTCCCTCTCTCCACCCCCATATGCATGCACCAAGAAAAGCCATGTGAGGACAGAACATGTGAGGACAGAACAAGAAGATGTTCATATGCAAACTTCACCAGACACTGAATCTGCCGAAGCCTTGATCTTGGACTTCCCAGTCTCCATCACTACATGAAATAAACGTTTGTTGTTTACGTCACCGAAACTATGATATTTTGTTATAGTAGCCCAAGCTGACTAAGACATAGAGTTTTCAATTACTAAATTTGTCCAATGAATAAAAAGTAATTCTGACCTGACAGGAAGACTGGGTTTGGTTCATGTGCTCTCTGAATCACAGCTGTGTGCTCCTGTGGAGATGGTTTAACTTTATTAATTAACAGCCGTCCTCCTTTTTCCTCCTACATACAGGGTAGCGGGTTTCTAAGAGCTTTTGAGAGATTTATTTTTATCCTTCGAGTGGATAAAAGACATTAATGAAACCATTTGAGACTTCAGGGACTGAGCTCCACCCACAGAAGCCAAAAGGAGGCAAGCATGAGCGACTGTTGATTATTAAATGTCCTCTTAGCAAAGGAGCATCATCAGACTGGGCTGATGGGCCTTTAAGTGTGTAGAAAGTAGGGGGAGTGCCATATATGCATTATGTATAAAGAGGCACCCCAGCTTTCTTACACAAGACAATTAATGAAATCACTTTGTGAAAATGTAGACCTCCCCCTCCCACACTCGACTACCAGCTGGTCCAGCCCTTGAACATATAGCATCACGTTATGATGGCTCCGACAATTTGGGTCAGCACAATGTTTAAACTCTTAAGTGGAACCACTAATCTCCATTAATCTGACTGTAAAGATGAGACATAATGCTTAATACAAAAGCATAAGAGTTGATAATGCGTGTTCCTCTGATAGTCTGCCTTAATACATACCAACTCCTGCCCAAAGGGCAGGGTCTTTGGGGTTGCAGCTGACCATTCCAAATCTATTCCTGAACCTTCCTGGGAATCTCTTCTTGCAGGAGGACAAGGACCTGAGGGGAGTGTCCACCATAAGGCCCACAAAGGCGGTCATTCCATGGGACTTCTGGTACTTCAGGCCCCCACTGTCACCCCCTCTGCCCATCATTTCCCCTCTGTTGTGATGTTGAGCATCACAACAGCGAATGGGTGCTAAGTTTGGGGTTTGTCAGTGTTGCGACCCTCTCACTGGCTGAGATATCCAAAGGCTGAGTAGACAGGTAGATGCTTCACACATATGTGACACTCACCCTGGTTGGCACTCTAGCGAAACATGATAGAGTTCTCTTCCTGTTGCGAGGACTTTGAGACTTTGGGAAGTTTCAACTACAGAATAAGTTCTGCTTGTTTTCCTCGTCTCCTCATCTCTATCTTTCTGGGTCAGTATTTCTCAAACCATGGTCCACGAAATCACCTGTAGGAAAATCACTGAAGATGAAGTTTAAAAGCAACGTTCCTGGGCCCTCCCCCAGATGATCAGAATCTCTCAAAAGAAGACTCAGGAAAACCACATTTTAAACAAGCTCTACCAGTGAGCTTTAAGCACAAAATATTAGAAACACTATCTAAATTTCGTAAAGGTGTAGGAACCCAGGTTAAAAAAAAAAATAGTCACGCATGAGATAACCCAGCCCCACCACAGTGATTTTCCAGCAAAAATTCCCATTGTATGGTTCCCAAGCAAGTTCTTAAAGCAAAAGTTACACGTATCAGTGGAAAAATGGATATAGATCCAGGACACAGAGAGACTGTGACCCGTTTTGGCAGCCACCATACCTATGTGCTCCCTCTTTTCCTATCACAATAATGATAGTGAAAACGTATTAAGTGTTTACAATGTGGCCAGTGCCATTCTAAGTGTTTCGTATGTATTAGCTCACTAAATTCTCATAACAATTCTATGAATAAAACTTATGACATTTCTATGAATAGTCCTTGTGGGAGGACAATGAAAGGCTTCAGAAAGGAGGTGACATTTAACTGGGCTATGGAAGATTCGTGAGAATATGTCATCTTCCACACCTTGCTTATTAATTCACTGTCACCAGGCAGGATCCTCATTGCCTTTTTATGCCCAAAGTCTCCACCAGTGACTTCCTAGAAATAAGGGGCAACAATTGGATTAGTGTTGGTGGTTATTGACACCGTGAATTATAAGACTGACTCTTCATATAGGTTCCTGAATTATAAATAACCATTGAGGACTTTGATCCTAACCCAAAGAATGACTCTTTTCATTGTTTGTTTTCAGGAGGTTGGCTGCCCGCTCTGTGCCCAGGTAAAGCTGCCTCTGTTCTGGGGGTGCTGATGAAACTGAGCTGTACTAGGAGCCAGAAAAATCGAGGCTCAAGTCATGAACATTAGATCCAGATCAACTGGTCTCCTTTCTTACAGAATTCACACTGTATGGTGGCTATTGTCTCTGACTGCCAGGCCCAGGACTTCTCCCTAACCCACCCCTCCAGTAACAAACCTTATCCCCAGAAACTCTAAGATGAACTCATAATGGCTCCATCCTCTTGGCTACAGTAAGGACAGCAGCAACAGTGACCAGGGATGGACTTGTGACCCAAGGAAGTGTCAATCAGAATCCCTCCCTGGGGTCTTCCTAGCAGGAAACACTAAAAAATTGTGAATTTAGGGCTCCCTGTGGCCATGTTTTCTCCCCCATGGAGAAATCTGTCTGCATTAAAGAGCGAGGTCAAACAGGAATGACAGAGACAGTGGCAGAGGAGAAAAGGACAAAAAGAAATTGATTGCCTTTTTTGAGTACCTGAGGCCAACTCCAGTCTTGTATGGTTAGGTTACAGGGGCCAATAAACTTCTTTAAGATTTAAACTAATTCGGGATGAGTTTTTGTTAACTTACCACCAAAAAAAATGTTGACTTATGAGATACAACTCATTTCTCCACTTAATTTGGTGTCCCATGGACACAGGACAAAAATAAGTTGGATTTGTATCAGTGTTTGGTGTTCAACCATTTATTCATGCATGCGTCTATTGTATTATCTTTCTGAGTCTACCATAGGATGAGTACTTAGTCAAGGCACTGAGGAGATAGAGGTGGACAGAGTAGTGCTCATGGAGCTTAGAGTCCAAATAATCACACAAATAAATGTTTAAATTACAATTTTGTTAAATTGTAACAAAATTGCATTACATCACTTGAAACAACAAATTAATATGACGGTTTTTACTGACCTATTTTATAGGTGAGGAAGGTGAGATTTGCCTAATATCTACAATGACTTAGGGGGTCTACAGGGAGTAGAACCTATATTTCCTGCATCCTAATCCAACTGTTTTCACTGAGCCATGCTGAATCCCACTACATTTGGCTGATTAAACAAACAATGAAAAAATAATGTTATAGAATGAGACTTTGCTATAAGAGGCATAATGTCAATCCAAAGGCATGTTTTGTAAAATCAATGTTGTAATGTCCAATATTTGGTGTTAGTCTGATAAATGAACCAGACATGTAGAATCCTTCCTCATACTTTACACAGCTGATAACTGGCCTTCCATTGAGAAAAGAGTGTCCACTCTACTGAGGTTTAAGGTTTCATCTGTGCTTTGCAATTGTACCAAACATTGTAGCCATTGTTGGTAAAAACTGTCAAAATACATTCATTCTAATTGTGAAAAGGAAACTATTTCTCAGATCAGCTGCTTTACCAACAGCATCTACCAGCTATATATTCAGCTGAAAGAGACAAGCGGAGTTCTGTTTTTAAAAAATCAATAGATTGGCTCTTATGGAAGTCATTAATGCAAACTGTTTAGTAAGAGAGGCTGATTTTTCATTCCTGGTTGGCATTCCATAAAAAAAAAAAATGTTGCACTGAGTCTCCGAACAAATCTTTGACTAAAAATCATATCCATGTTGCCTGTAGAATGTTCTCTGCTCCCTTGACTGGAAAGGCAGGGATGTGCCTGGCTCTGAGGAGAAGCTAAAACCGGTTGTGCAGAGGAGGGCCAGTCTGGGTCAGACCCTTATACAGTATGAGCCTCCTCCAATTCTAGAACAAAGTTATGAGATGATATTTGCAAAAAGCTCAGCCTGATACTGCATTCAGCCTTCTGACATGGCCCCAAAGTTAATTGGTAACTAGGGGAAGAATACTTTAGGGATAGGAAAACTTGTTATCCATCTGGCGACACCCTCCTAATAACCATAATTATTGTAGACAACTCCCAAACTCCTCGAGACATATGTATATCAAATAATGATCAAACAGTAAAGACTAGGTTCGGCGGATATGAAAAAGATCTGATTCTCTATATCCATCATCATCAATCCTCAGCTCTCGATCGGATCCCCTATCATAAAGGAAGGAAGAAGGAAAAGAAGAGAAAAAGGAAAGAAGAAGAAGAAGAAGGAAAAAGAAAAAGAAAAGAAAAAGAAAAGCAAAAAAAAAACGTGAAAACAAAAGGCGGCGGCGAAGGCTGGCGGCAAGAAAGAAAGAAAGAAAGAAAGAAAGAAAGAAAGAAAAGAAAGAAAGAAAGATTTTTATGGATTTCTAAAGTTATGCACAGAAGGTAGCCATTGTTTTACTTCTAAATTGAACTTGTCAACCAAAAATTCCAACTGGCACTTATGGAGAGAAAATAGTTTTGAATTTTTGAGTTGATCTCAGAAAATGAGGCTGAGGTTTCCCACCAACACAGAAAGCGTGGGATATTTTCCCAAACTTTCTGTGCTTACCTTGGTTTGGGTTCTATTAGCACAGGTCTTGCCATACTTGAGACTGACTGGCATTGGAGCCTGCAGGACTTCTGAGGGAACCAGTGGGGTGTTCTCCAGCTCTCACTGGAAAAGTCTCATCATGAAATTGTGGGGGCAGACTAGGAATCAGGGTACCTGGGGTCCAGTCCTAACTCTGCCACTACCTCAGCATGTGACCTTGGACAAATTGTTTCACCTATCTGAGCCTCAATTTCTTTATCGAGTAAGAGTGGGGACAGTCTCTAAAGTCCATTTCAGAAGTTTAACAGTGCAGATCATTTACTAGTTAAAAGACACTCTTCCCAAACATTTTCAATAGGGATTCACCATTAATGTTACAGAGAGAAGTAAGAGAAAGATGCCACTCCAGGAATTAAAATGCACACATAGAAAGGTGGGTTGGGGAGGAGTAGGGAGGTTCCCAGGAGTCCCTGAGCCACAGTCGACCATCTTTGTCTGCATTTAACCCCAGTCTGAAAGAGAATGATCTCAGGTATTGAAGAGGCAGCTGGTAACAACCCTCCAGCGAGCTCCCATGATGAGGCCCCAGGTGCTTCCCTCATGGCCCTGCCAAGGTTGAGTAAAGAATTCTCTAGGTAGCGAATCTTTTGGAGATTCCCTGCGTAAGTTTTTGGAAAGTTTCCTCTGGGGGAACCATGCTCTGAGAAATAGAAGTCAGAATTTTTTTGGAAGAGAGGGTCCAGTTAACTATTTCTGAGGGGAATTTGTCCTGTCTACAAAACTCTTCCAGCCCCCATCTCCTCCTGAGTCCTACTCCCACCCCTACATGGACACTCTCCTTAGAACAAGAGTCCCTGAAGATAAGGGGCTCGTTTGTTTAAAAAAAAGTCCTGTTTCTTCGGCCATTAATCATGCCTGTAAGAGCGTTTATTAATGCCCTGTCAATCGCTCAGAGTGAAGGCAGCCTGTCAGCTGTCCTCCCTCCCCGTTAGCTGTGTGCAAACACTGGTGATTAAGCGCCAGATTTAACATCCTCATGAATATTTAAGAGGCTGTTTTTGAAAGTTTCCTGTCCTTTTACACTAATAGCCCCATTAAAACCTGTTTACAAGCCAGTCAAGAGAGTAACTGCATGCACTTAAAACATGAGAGTGCTCCCCCAAGAGGGGCACATGACCACGTGAAGATCAATATGCTGCTTAAAGTAAGACTGTCTGCCCACCCCCAGTGGAGCCCAGCCCCACGAGAAGCACGTAAAGGAGCTGGAAAGAACCCAACTTGTTAATTAAGCCAGCGAGGGGGAGTGTGGGGGAGCAAGCCCTGGCTATTGGGCTCCCTGCTGCCCTATGTGGGGTGACCCCACCTCCAGAGACTTCATAGAAGTTTTCTGAATGATGTCGACAGCAGCCAGTCTCAGGTCAGCACAGGAAAAGAAGTTTGTGTTTGAGCAAGCTCACCCTCTGGCCCTTGCCCTCCATATGCCACTCTCAGCCCTGGACCCTGCTTCTGTTCCACGATCAAATGAAGCTCCTCCAAGAAGTTAATCAGGGCTTAAGGAAAGGCATCATAATGAAGGAGGGGGCCCTTGAGAATTCCAGAAAGCTTTGAGGCTCTAAAAGGGTGAGAGGCAAATTTGCAAGAAAGATAATGGGATGTCCCTTTTCTGCATGGAAAAAACTGGTTTTTCCATCAACACCTGAGGTTGCCTTTCCTGCAGTTAGGAAAGAAGATAGAATTGTGGTAAACCACTTCTTTGAAAGCAAGGGGATGATTACCTGTTGTCTCCTTCAAAGGAATGCAAAGGAATGGGTGCACTGGTGAAACAAGGATAGTAGAGGGCTTGCTGAAGGACAGTGCTCGCTAGCTGGGTGGAGTCTACTTCCTCTCCCAGCCCCAGCACGCAGCATTCCCAGGGATGGGCAAGTGCAAGGAGGGACTCCAGGTGGGGGAAACTCAAACACTAGATCTGCTTCCCCATCCATTGGCTGGATCCGTGCTGATAGGGCAAAGAGACGTGCCCCGAACTTCACCACCTGAATTCTTACTCTTCTCGCAAAGTTTACCATTTGGAACACCTCATGTTCCAACAGCATTGTGGGGTCCCACAAAATACAGGCCAGGACTGCTCTACTTTGTATCTGACATATTGCCTCGCCCAGAGATAAATTTTTCCTTTCTTCTATAATGGAATATATACACAGTGATACAGTATATAGTTATGTATAGTAATAATGTAATTGTAGCAACACTCATTGATCTGGAACCTAGTGATCTAGGAATACCTCCTCTCCAGAGATTCTACAAAAACCAAAAGTTAAGCCAAAAGGCTCTGAGCAACCAAAGCAAATTTTGCAAGATCCATGCACTAAAAGTTAAGTATTTCACTCTTCAAACCTGTATTCCAGCAGGTTAATGATGTTTTTAATATGATTCTAATAAGTTTGGCTCTCTGTAGCTCTAGCCAATTACAAAGAGGAGGGAGAAGCTAGAGACAGCCTCACTGACAGTAGGAAGAAGTCATAGTTCAGGACGTTGAATGAGAATAAAAATCCTTAGAAAGTGATTCGAGCCCCAACAACACAGTAGTCTGTCATGTATTCCAGGGGCAAATAGCTTCTGCCACCTCCACACGCCCCTACTTGTCAATAAAAAAGGACTAAGCTATAATGGCTCATGTGTAATGGAGTAGGAGAGGGTATGACACAATTCTCTTAAAAGTCCATCTATCAGAGTTAAAACTTTTATAGTTTGGGAGCTTAAAAAGCCAAGCCTTCAGCTATCCAGAAAATTTATCTCCAGAATAACTCATTTATCCTCTGCCTTTTTTTTCTTTCACGATATTCATATTTCACATTTCCACCAAAGAGTATTCAAAAGAGTCAAGACAAATTTATAAACTAGGAAGACAGGTTGCCACAGTGAGAAACCGGTTTTATTACTTTACAGCCAATGGTCAGCTGGAGTTGGGTCACACTGGCCCGGGAGGGCTGGATGTTAAATTTTCAGGAATTGTGTGGGCTAGTATCAAATACAGCCATTATTAGATATTCAATTATAGACACTTACATTGAAAAAATTATACTAAAAACAAAGGTAATAAATACAACTCCTCACTTCTTAATCATTTTACTAAGTTTTACTTTTATCTCTGCTCTTATAGTTATTTATGTCTATTGTATCTGTACAGTAAAAATGCCTCACTACCGTGGGCCGCTGCCTCTGTCTCCCAACGCCACATTCAGTGACATCACTTTGGCAGCTCGAAATGGAAAGATTTACACCACAGAAATTGGCACATGCAACAAATAGGGTTTGTTTGGTTTCTTTCCCCCCGGAAAGATTGTTAAACCACTTTGTTGACCACTGCTCATAGCACTCACCCTGCAGGTTGTTGAGCTTTAAAGTGAGGGTTCCTAATGAGAAAAGGAAGGTTGCTGTGTGCAGGCAAAAGGGAAAAGGCTGGCTTTCAGGTGACCTCCAGCGATGTGCGTGGTTTGCTCTCTCTGGACCTCCCTTTTCCCATCTATAACATGGAAGGATTGAACTAGACAATTTCTAAGGCCCCTTCTGGTTTTAACACTATCTGATTCTATAATTCCTGATTTACTTTTAAGTCAAACAAGCTTGGAGGTATACCATTCTGGCCCTTGGCAGGTAAAGTGAGAGCAAAGGAGTTTAGATATATAGCACTTCCCCTTCTTTTTCAAATACTGCCCGAAAGAATGTAGTACCACATGGTAAAGCAGGCAAAAAGATCCAGAGCAGGTTGAATCAGATAATAGAACATGATACCCATTCACTTTCACTGTTTTTTTCTGCCTGCAACTTGCCATTAACACCAGCAAAGCCATTTCTGAAATTTGAGGCATTCTCTAAATAATAGAAACCCCAAGAAATCTTTAAGTGTTTACTATTATGATCCAGAGACTCACAGAGTGATGCCCTGGAGAATGAAAAGGATCTGGTGTCTGAAGACCTAGATTTGAGTTCTTGACATCCTGACTGTTTATGTAAGCTTGAACAATTAAACATCTTCAAGACTCAGTTTCCAGCTACATGTGAACAATGACTAATAATAGTATAGATTAGCGTAACCTTTCCGAAGAGACATTTTGGTGGTGCTTATTCAAATTAAATATTTATCTTCTGACTCAGCAATCTTTTTCTTGAGTTTATATCCCAGAGAAATTCCCACCCAGGCCTATTAAGGTTTGTGTGTGCAGTCGGAAGCCATCCAGGTTTCCACGAGGGGGCAGGGATGAGTAAAACATGATGGACTGGAGCAATGGAATATTATGCAGCATTTAGAGACAAGAGAATAGATACATATTGCAACATGGAACACTCTTGAAAACTGTGGAGTGAAAAGAGTATAAACAAGAATGAGATCTATAGAATACTGCCACTTATATGAATGAAAATTGCATGCACACTAAACAAAATACATTTTTATATGTACACATATAAATAACAAGGTAAACATCACCAAATTAAATGAGTTGCCTTCAGCACTATCCATTCTTACCCCTATGTTCTTGAGACCCAGAATGGGAAAATGATTTTGCCTATGATCGTGCTTCAAATTAGTAACAGCCAAGACTAGAACCATCAGAGTTTCAAGAACTGGCCCCTCCCCTCACAGGTAGATTGGTGGAAGAATTATCTAGCATTGCTAAAGAACTTCATATTTGCAAAGTGCTTTATTCTCATCTATTATTTATGCACTAATGAGAATGCTTAGATTGTGCCTTTTCTCCAAGGAGTTCAAAGCACTTTGTAAATGTTAACTCATTCACCTCCTAGGTCCCAGTGGGACAGACAGAAATCCTCACCCCTTGGCTTCACACTTGGTAAAGAGTAAGCCCAGAAAAGGCAGCAGATGTGATGGAAAGTAGGCTCAGAACCAAGGACTTCCAAGTTCCTACCCCTTACTGTCTTCTATCTATCTAAGCAGTGCTCCTGGTACTGAAATAAAAGCCCTAAGGTCCAATGAGATATTTTTTTGAGGCTGAATGGATGTATGATATGATAGCTGAAGAAAGGGGCTTAAGTTGTAGGGAGGGGAGGAGAAAGAGAGTAAAGTTAGAAGGAATGTTTCCTAGCCGCGTTATAACAGCCAGCATTTCCTGAGCATTCATGATGCACCAGACTCTCATCTCCTGAGTCATTTTATTAAATCCTTATCTTACTCGTGTGATTGGATAACAATTGTCCTCCTTTTTCATCACCATGAGGTGATGTTTACCCTCCCAGAAATTACATTCCAATTAGAGGCATGATGGTAACACACAAGAGGCCATTGATGAATGACACAAGATAAATTTACATGCTAAACTGAGAGCTTTGGGGAGTTGGGGACTGGAAAAGGCTTCATGGAGAAAGTGATATGTGAGCCTGACCTAAAAAGGTGGACAAACGTGACTAAGAAAAGAAAATATTCCCACTGAGAGAACACGTGGATCTAAGACAGGGCACTGAGTGTGGGCTGCAGGCAGGAGGAGGGGAGCAGCTTGTTAGAAGAAGGTGGGGTAGGTTAAGAAGGCATATTTTTTTGCCAGAAATTCCCTCAACTCCTTGAAAACTAGCCACTGGAATAGGATGTGCAACCAGATATTCAACATTAACCTCAGTTCCAAGGACATATTTCTCTTCCCCTTTGTTCACAAAGAAAGGTCAAGGGGTTTAAACTGTGCCGTCCTCTTCTGATGAATACTGACTCACTAAGATTCACAACTTGAGTTGGAAAACCTGGGAATCAATAAAGAAGCAATGCATCCTAAGCAATATTAAAACTTCTTGGTACTGCAGTAATTAGAACTTTGAACACTAATAAAAGACTGTACAGTAGTCATAAAAGTCTAAGAACAAATATCCTATATATTGAATACAACAACTAATGTAATTGTCACAAAGAGATGGAAAAGCTAAAGAGGGAGATGATTAGAAAGTGAAAGGTTTTGCCACAATAATGTCAGCTCAAAAACTGAAACTGTCTTCCTGGGTCTTTGTGGCCATATGTCATTATAGTGATATTATTATCACACAATCCTTACTGTTGATATCAAAATGTTTTACTTCTCATCAGTGGGTTCCATTTCCTTGAGAATCCAGAAAATTTAGCATACCCTGGTTAAGGTACAATCTAAACTCCATATCATTTCTCATCCCGGAGAGCAAACTTATACACAAAGACACATAGACACACACATGGACACCCACACCCACTGGTCGCTGGTTTTATGCTTAGGTTAAGTCATTAGCCACCTATCTAGCATAAGCTGAAGACCTTTGGAATATCCCTCCCCAAATCACTCAAAAAGATCTCCTTCACTAACCCTATAGTGCTCCATCGTGAGGACTCCTTGATGAAAAGGATCTTGGAGGAACACAATACCCCCATGAAGTATTCTTACAAAAAACATCAAGTTCGAATCTGATCACATTTCTAGATATAATGACCAAATTATAGGAAATGTATCAGATACAGGAACTACATTAAACGACACTACAGAAATGCAGTTAGAAAAATCCGAACTAAAAAATTCTATAGGACAAACAACCCGGTTTCTTCAACAAATAAATTGCCAGTATAAAAAGAGATAGAAGGGGAATCTATAGATTAAAAGGTAAAAGATATCCAGTGATCATGCTCCTTAGTATTTACACAAAGGGGTTGAAAACAATTGTCTACACAAAAACTTGCACACAATGTTTATGGCAGCTCTATTTATAATTACCAAAACTTGGAAGCAACTGAGATGTCCTTCAGTAGGTGAATGGATGAATGAACTGTGGTACATCCAGACAATGGATATTATTCAACACTAAAAAGAAATGTGCTATCAAGCCATGAAATAAAATAGAGGAAACTTAAATGCATATTACTAAGTAAAAGAAACCAATCTGAAAGGGCTACATATTATGATTTCAACTACATGACATTCTGGAAAAAGCAAAACTATGACGACAGTAAAAAGATTAGTGGTTGCCAGTGTTTGGGGGGAGGCAAGGAAGAATAAGTGAAGGACAGAAATTTTGGGGCAGTGAAACTTCTCTGTATGGTATTATAACAGTGGATACATGTCATTAGACATTTATCCAAACCCGTAGAATGTATGGGTGATTATGATGTGTCAATGCAGGTTCATCAATTGTAACAAATGTACCACTCTGCTAGGGGTTGTTGATACTGGAGTAGCTATGCATATGTGGGATCAGAAAGTTTATGAGAAATTACTGTATCTTCCTGTCAGTTTTGCTGTGAACCTAAAACTGCTGTAAAATATAAAATATATTTTTTTAAGTTAAAAGACAAATCCAATGCAACATAAAGACTTTATTTGGATATTGATTTACACCAAATATATATATATAATGTATATTTACATAATTGTATTTACACACATGTATTTATATTTACAATTATGTAAAAAAAAGAAAGCTATATTCCAAGAAAATTTGAACACTGACTGAACATTTGATGATATTAAAGAATTGTTACTCAGTGTTTTAGGTGTGATAAAGATATTATGGTTATGTTTTTTTCTAAAAAGTTTGGAAATAGTTCCTGAAACAATTATAGATAAAATGCTATGATTTCTGTATTTGCTTCAAAAAGCCAGTGGGAGTGTGGGATTAGAGGTATAGATAAAATAAGACTGGCCTTGAGCTGGTAAATCTTGAAGCTGAGCAAGGGGTATACAGGGATCCATTACACTGTATTCCGCAACTTTGTAAGCATTTGAAATTTTACATAATAGAACACATGCCTCTCTCCCTTCTCTGTTCTTTTCTGGCGTTGATGTTTTACTTTTTGTGTTTAATTTCTCCCTAACTGTTGTGTTCCATATGTTAATCCTTTCTCCGAACTAGACTGGAAGGTAATGGACTTCCCTTTCTTTATTTCTTCTGGATCCCCATGGATCTTAGCTCCACCTTAGCCACAGAACTAACACATCGACAGCATCACTGTCCACCCAACTGCTCAAGCTAGAGATGGATTTGATCCCTAACTCCAACCTCCTCAATCCCTCTCCAAGTCTTCTTGAGATTCACTCCTCGTTATCTCTCTCATTGTCTTTCCACCCCACTGCCACTATTCTAACTCAGGCCACATCTAACTAGTCTCCCTGCCTCCTGGCTTGCACCTTCCAATCTTTTCTGCAGAGCACAAGGGAGTCTTTCTAAGATGAAATTAGGGTCATGTCACTCCTCTGCTTAAAGTATCTGGATGACTCTTCATTGTCCTCCAGATAATATCCAGTCTCCTTACATGTCATACAAGGCCCCTGGTGATGTGAGGCCCTGCCTTCCTCTCAGACCTCTTCTGTTCACCCTCTTTCTAACCTTCATTCAGACAAAAATCTCTTTCAGTCTCTTTCAAAGGGCCAAACTAACACTCTCTCTCTCTCTCTCTCTCTCTTTCTCTCGCCTTCCAATAAGCCTTTCTTTTTCCTGGAACATTTTCCCAACCTATCTCTCCTAATTCAATTCCTGGTCTCAGGTAACACATCACTTTTTCCTGGAAAACTTCCTAGAAACGCCTGGGCTGGGTTACATGGCCCTCTTCGGTGTTTTTAGAACACTCAGCATTTAGCCTTTTGCTCTATACTATAATCTTCTGTTGATCTGTTTTCTCTTCCCCACAGAAAGTTCACTCTGCTAGGGCAGGAACTATGGTACCCTGAGATATCTTCTATAGCTACCACAATGCTTGGTTCTCCACTCAATACTCAACAATACTTGACAAATAAGTAGAAGAAAAATGGAATCACATGATCTGCAAGCCTAAGAAAATGTGACTCACAAGAATTTGAAAACAAACAAAAAAATAGGAATGTGGACTTAGTTACAGTCCTGTCTGGTAAAGAAAGGAGAAAATCAGTAATTTCTCAAGCTGCAACCCTGATCAAGGAATACTACGTTAGACATGAGAATTAAAGAACACTGGGAGTACAAGTTTGGGGTCAGGATCACTGGCTTGAAGTCTCATTTCTGTAACCACTTAGCTGTGTGACCTGAGCCTTCATTTCCTTTTCCAAGAAATGCACCACTGGAGCAGGGGTTCCTGAATGCTCAGCTTGAACATGCTTTGAACCTATGGCCAAACTAGTAGGACAGAAAATCAGATGTCACAAAGAATTTTTAGTTAACAGAAACATTTCCCTTGTGTCAGGATATTGATACACTTACTTCTATCAGTCTTTGTCTGGGGGCTACTTCCAAGGACACGAAGTCCTCATCACTTCCAGTCTGCAAAGAGAGTCACAGATGCCTGCAACTGGAAGCTGTGAGCGTGTACTAGAACAGATAGTGCCAAAGGGACACAGGCAGGGCATCTACAGCATTAGTGACAACCTGGGGACCTAACTGGGTGCCTTCCTACCTCTTGCTTTTTGTCCTACTATTTCCAAGGGAGACAAGTGCAAATAAAATCACATCTTGAGATTTGGCAACGGCCGAAATTATTCATTGTGATTTTTAATGCTGCACTTATGTTTATTTGTGCATTTCTTATTTCTATAAGACACAAAAAAGTGCCAATTCGGCACTGCCTGGGTGGTGTGGCCTTGAAAGCTGCTGCTGGAATCTCCTGCGAGCGCTCAGAGCAGCAGTTTCAAATTTTTGTCTCCCGAAGAACACTTCATCATGTTTCTGGGCCCTGCTTTTTCTTTTACAGCTTCAGGGAAGGACTCAAATTCCATCCAATTAGATGTGCACAACTCCAGCTATTTTGAATCTACCTACATGCAAATGAGACCCTAAGGAGCCTTTCTTTAGGATGAAGAAAGAGATTTGGATATTACTTTGGATTTTTTTAACCAATGCAGGCATCCTTTTTAACAACAGAGAATCTGATTTTCCCTAAAAGTATTCCTTAAAAAATAATAAACAGAAATAAAACAGAATTTTCACTACATTTATTTTTCCCCCTTTTTTTTTTAACTATTGAATTTGGTCCAACAGCTGATTTTGTGGTTGTGATTTTTCCTGCTGTTGTGATTGTTTGTCTCCATGACTCAGCTGACCATCCTGGCTGGTTTTTGTTGCTCTTCAGTGCATCATTTTGGCACTGTGCAAACACAGCTTAAGGCGATTTGGAGGCAGTGACTGCTAACTGCACCAGAAGAAAATCTGCAGCTTCTGTCTGGGGCTTGTCTCAGTTTCAAATGCAGGTGACTAAATGACACCTGCCTGCCTCTTTCTCCTCCATCGCCAACACACACACACACTGTCGTGGGCTTCAGCCAACTCCGTACAGTGCAGTGATCAAATGAAACTCATCAGAACACTTGGAAATGACAGAGTGAACACCAGGAGCTTGTTTCTAATGATATTTTCAATCACCAAGGATTTCCCTCTAAGCCATGCTTGTCTGTTTTCTCAAATTGCTGAAAAGGACATTAATAACATTATCTTTCCCTCAAAATTGGGCAAGAAACTCATTGAAGACGACTTGATGGACTGGGATTAAAACTCTGGGCTCCCTCCCTCTCCTCTAGTTAAAGGGTCAAACTAGCAGGGCAGCTCTAACATGCTGAGGAGCCAAAAATTTCCCTTCAGAATGATTTATATTGTTTAAAAGCGAAAGTATTGAGCAGCCATTTTTCATTTGTTTGTTTTTCTCAACTGCTACTCTCACATAACAAGGGGTAATGGAAATTGAGAAATCAAAGATAAAGAAAATTCACGGACTCACCAAAAACTTTACTTCTTAAATCAGTGAATGTACCAATGCTACACCTCCCACTCCATTTTTGTTAGTCACCAACAAAGGGCTGAATAGATGGCAGAAAAAGCATTGTCTTAGATAGTCTTTGGGTCTGGGCTCAAGTTCCAGTTTTCTGTGAAATTGGGCAAGTCACCTCACCTCTCTGGGCCTCAGTTTCCTCATCTGTAATCCCTGAACTTCCCACCTCAACCACAAATATTGACATGCATTAAGCTGGTTAGACACCTTGGCAATTCTTAATGCATTCTAAGAAATTACTCTTTTTTATTGACCCATCGGAAGTGCAAAGGGTTAGCCAAGGTGTATGGGGAAGTCATTTGCAGGTGTGACTGCAGACTACTGCTGAAAGAAATGGACCCATGAATGGGACTTCTGAATAGACTGCGTAGCTAAGTGAGGATGGGGAGGAAATAGCAGGCAGGTACTGGGATGGCCTTCTGCTCAGAATGTGAATAATGTTCCTCACTATTTATCTATCTAATATCTAAACAGGTGAACAAAAGACTCTTCTAAGCAGCACTTGCCATCCTTCTACTTCTGGCAGTATTACAGACAAAATATCCTGAAAGTCCCTTTCCATGAAAACATCTAAAATACTAGATAAAATGTTTAAAGTATGTTTTTAATGCACTATTAAATTGGCACAATTGTAAGAAACACATAGATATCAAAGAAAAAGTGAAAACAAGAATTCTGGAGGCTAAATGAGTGATGAGGCTGGCCTTGCCCTGAGGGTCTGTTCTGAAACCTGAATACCCTGAGTGTCCACTTTGACAGCAGCATTGGCTATAATGTAGGAAGTCTAAATAGGGAGTCCAGACATAAAGGTGGTATCATAAAGAGCTACACATTCTGTAAAGAGGAAAGTGATGAATAAATCTGTGACATAGAAACAGTCAACAAGGAAACTTGTCTATCTCAACCTTAGCGTTGGTTGGGGAAAAAAGCCTTCCATTGGAATCTGTTTCTACAAGCTGGCCCTCACACGAGGTTATGGCCTGAATTCACGCAACTTATGTTGTCCAATAAATCTCAAATTTAGACTTTTATTTTAAATGATCCTGGCAACATAGATGAACCTCAAAAACATTATGCTAAGTGAACAAAGCCAGATAGAAAACACCACATATTATATGATTCCATTTATATGAAATGTCCAGAAAAGGCAAACTTACAGACGAAGAAAGTAGACTAGTAATTGCCTGGGGCTGAGAATGCTGAATAATTGTAAATGAACAAAGGGATCTTTGGGTAATTATGGAAAAGTTTTAAAACCAGATCATGGTGATGGGTGTACAACACTGTTAGCATACTAAAACTCATTGAATTAAATGCTTAAAATGGGTGAATTTCATGGTATGTGCATGATACTGCAACAAAGTTATTTTTTAAAATGATCTTTGGTTACTAATGTCTGGGTAGCTAGTGGAAGTTTGTTTCTCAGTCATGAAACATATCAGTTGCAAGGCAGCTCCATGTTGTTTTCAACCCAAACTGATGAAGGAGTTCCAAAATATTTCCAGTGTCAAGGCAAAGGGAAAGGATATTGTGGTGAAGTGCATGATGGCTCCTAAAGCTTCCAGACAGAAATGATCTTTGCTCATATTTCCAAATATGTTATTGGCCAAAGCAAATTACATGGCCACACCTGTGTTAAAAGTACCCTGGCACTGTAAGGGTACCTTAAAAGAGATCATTATTAGAAATGCCCCTGAAGTGTGAATTAATTGGGTGGGGATAGAGGAGGAAACCACAAAATACTTAGATAATATACAATGCTAAAAATCAGATTCCAAGAACATTTCAGAGAATGTTACATGTTATGCGAACAGGGTTAACTAATATCGACACTTATTAAAATTATAGAGCCCATGCCCAAGACACCAAGCTATTAGGAAGAGCCTCATAAGACTTAGGTCACTGCTGTGTTCAACACACACCAAGCCCCTCACTGCCATTGAAAGATTTCTCCTCTGATTATAATATTGCAAAAATTTTCTGGAATCCCAAAAATTTTCATCAAGTCCAGCTTACTCCACTGAAGGCCATATAGGTACATGAAAATGTTAGGATATGTATCTTGCATAATTCAAAAATGTCAAGAGGCATTTATTGACCATCTTTTATGTGCCCACCTCTTCACTATGTGCTGTAGCAAATGCCAAGTGTAAGATAACCTCAAGGATCAGGAAGACAAGATCTAACCATGTTAAATGATCAAAGACCAATACAAAGCTTATGCTTATAACAGATAGCTACGGTCTGTTCTTTGCTCTCCAGGAGAAAGTCATCAGCCACTGAGATACTTGTACTCTAGTTGGCAGTTTAAGATACACTGAAAGCATAGGAAATTATAGCAAGCAAAGCAGTATGTAAATGATAAAGCAAGTGGTAGAGAGTCCAGGTGTGGGAAAAGATCAGAGAAAGGTAAAATTGCCAAGGACTAAAATAGTCATTTTGAAGGAGGAAGAACTAGAGCTGAATCTTGAGTTATAACACAAGATTATCTTTGGAAAAGAAAGTAGGCCAAGAACCTCCCTGCTCAGTTCTTTTGCCAATGCCCATATACCAATGCCAAATCTTACTACATTCCTAGTTATAAAAGATAGAGCAATGTCCAGTCACCCTGCAGTGACCTTTTATGGCACAATCTCTTCTTCTAGCCAGTGTGGCCCTATCAGCTTCCTAAAATCTGACCAATGAGATTAGCATTTCCCTTCCTTAAGAAGAAGGGAGAAGAATAACTCCTGAGCACTAAATACTACCTGGGCCATACATTACTAAGTACAACCAGGGCAATAGAGGTTGTCACTAAAAGATGAGAGCCAGGGCTGGAAGCAAGAAGGAACTGCTGAGTCTCTGCCTTTTTTGGTTCTTGATGGCAGGTGCAATGATTGCTAATGTTGACACTTTGCTTATATATTATTCCATGTTTCTTTCTCATTTCTTTCTATACCACAGCAAGAAGACTCTTTTCTTTGGAGATTTCTGTAAGAAATGTAGAATCCAGAAACTGTTTAGTTTTGGATTTTGGTGTTTCAAGTATCACACGTGTTCTGTTGACACCACAAAATTTTCTCAACTGTCTGCCCCGGACCTTCAACATAAAGAAGAGGGTTTGTCTTCTCTGTACCCCTATATCGTTTTTATTCTGAATCACACAAGTTAGTCTTGACTGCATCCTCTTGATCATCCAGTCCTCTGTAACAATAATGTTAATCTTGTCTCCCGAAGTAGAATATAAGGGGCCTTACTGGCACCATGTTTGACCCCTCACAGTACCCTACCTAGTGCTGGGCAGGGCTAACCCTTGGTGAAATCGTAGTGGTTCTTCTTCTTCTACGGCCCTTTTCTTTCGCCCTCTTTCGCCCTGTGGATTGTGCCATTTTTTCTCTAACCCCAGATATTTGACATTTTCACACTTTTTACACCTTCAAACTAATCAAAATATATAATTTTGGGGAGGATCTGATAAACTAATCCATCCTAATTGATAAATGGTTGCTGGAGTTTAAATAAATGTCCAAAAAAAAAAAAACAAATCACCATTAGTAGAATTAAAGTATTATCAGGGTGTCAGGGAAGTTATTCTGAGGGACAGAGGGCTTTGCTGGAGCCTCTGAAATTCCAGAATGTCCACTGGGTCCTGCATCTAACACTTTAGGCATATACAAAATCCTTTCACTTCTTACTGCTTCCTGCTTATAGTCAGCTTTTTAAAAAATTCTATAAGATATTTATTGTCTTCCCGGGTAAGAAAAAAAAGAGTTGGAAATGACATCAACCCCTTCTTCAAGTGTCTTATTGCAGTGGAATGGCTCTACTATCAAATAAATTCACACCATAAAATGTAATAATGGGAGAGTGCTGACAAATCTGGCCTTTTCATTATATTAAAAACATTTCTGCAGCTGGGCTAGCCAGATAAGTACAGGATGTGTGTCATCCAAAAGGCAAGGCAGATAACTCCGTTTAGGGTTAATAATGTGCTATTAAAACTACATATGTTGAATTATTTCATGCATAATGCAAACATACGATATATCACAGGACAGTTCTCTGAATGCTTATGTCCCTCCAAAATTCATATGTTGAAATCCTAAACTCCAAAGGTGATGGTATTAGTAGGTGGGGCATTTGGGAGGTAGAACCCTCATGAATGGGATTAGTACCTTATAAAAGAGGCTCGGGAGACATCCCTAGCCCCTTCCACCATGGGAGGACACAGCAAAAAGCTGCCAGTTATGAACGAGGAAGAGGACCCTCACCTGATCATGCTGGCAGCTTGCTCTTGAAATTCTCAGCCTTCAGAACTGTGAGAAATAAATTTCTGTTGTTTATAAGCTATCCAGTCCGCAGTACTTTGTTACAGCGGCCTAAACAGATGAAAACAGCCCTGAAATGCCAAGCTAGATTATGGATCAAAATATTTTAGTTTCTGCCATAACTTCACAGGAATGACTTGGCAGGTAGGACTCTCCTACTGTCTGTTTTCACATTTTTCAAGGGTTAAGAGAGTGATTTGGTTTAATCTTGGTAATAAACACGTGCATGGGCCTAAAAACAGAGATCAATAGTAGACTTGCTCCAGGAAGGTATCTGTTAAAATGTTCACAGAATTTAGTGTGACAGGAGAAAAAAAGGGCCATCAACCAACACGTTATTGGTGCCCAGTGCAACCAGAGCCCACCTGCTTCCATGCATATAGCTCTGAGTGCAGTTCAGGCCCCACATACACCTATAAGAAAATTAAAAACCTTTCAGAATGGACCAGGTCAGATGCACATTTCTACAGCCCCTGATTTAGAGTTTCTGTTAAATTGTATGTGTCAGTTGTGTTCAGACATTCGTCCTCTTTGACCATGATTCCCACCCTCTTCCAAGCCGCAGCCTTGTAGAGAAAGACAAGTTCATGTCTGTGCTTCATTCCTCTCTGTTCAGTATTTCCTTTGTAACATGTTGCTGAGTCCCAGTAGTAAGGCAGCCATGGTTCCTTGGAGTGCCTGAGTCTGCTCCTCCAGGTGGACTGGATATGTGTGATCTTAAGGAACTTCAGGATACTGGCTTCCATGAAGCCTAGGCTGGTGGCCTCGGGAGGGCAAGGAGAGGTACATCCTGTTGCCAGAGCTACTGCCTTGTTTCCCCACCCCATCCTAGCCTCTGGGTTCTAACTGAGGATTAATAAAGAAGACATCACCTCCCAATGAGACCTTGATGGAGAAGAAAGGAGAATAGGGATCTGCTACCACTTAGGCCCAATCTTAATGACCTCGGGCAAGTTACCAACCTCTATGGCAGTGTTTCTCAAAAAGATACTCCTAGAATACCAGATTCAGAATCACCTGCTACAGATCTGGGCCCCACCCCGGGCTGGCTGAAAGAATCAGTCTCTAGGAGTGGGCTGCATTCCCATTTGAAAACCATAGTCTAAGGACTCAGTTTATTATCTGTCAAATGGGTTTAACACAAGCCATATTCCCTTAATAAGATTCTTAGAAGAATCAAAATGGTATGGTTTATGTAAAATAGTACATGTCCTGGCTTGTTAAGAGCACATTTGAAATCCAAAGAGATCTCTGCTTGAAATCTGGTTTGCCACTTACCAACTGTGTGGCTTTGGGAAAAGGTATCTTCGATGAGCCTCCATTTTCATAATCTGTAAAATGTGGACAATAATACCTAGCTCATGGGAGTCACATGAGGGCTACGTAAAAGCATATATGTAAAATGATTCACATCTGCCTGGCACATGGAAAGTATTTTAATCATAGACACATTTTTCCTCCTCCTCAACAAATATCTCAAACATGAGTCAGAGTATACTTCCTCTTTTACTACTACAGTGAGTCTCATGACACTAATCCTGCAGAACTTCCCAGCTTGATTTTAAGCCTTGCCTGCATAAGTAAGGACTCAGGTTCTCCCAGCTCCTGTTAAGACAGGCTTGTAAATAGTTACTAGCCTGCTTATTTGGGACTAATAAATTGGTCTCTTTACTTTTTGTGCAGTTGATTATCTTCTATTCATCCCCACTTGACATCTTCTCTCAATTTACAGAATTAAACTATGGGTTAGTAGCACAGCCATCATAGTCACCCTTTAAGAAAGCTAAAATATGTTTAGCATCTTAACAAACAGTTAATATCTAAGGGTATATCTTCACAGCAGCTGATGCTATGGAGGGTTGAAAAAGAAATAAAAGGATGGCAAATGGCATGAAATCAAGAGGTTAGTTTAAGCTGACTAGGCAAATCTCTAGCAGCTGTGCCCCCTAAACTGGCCTCTTTCAATCTTTTTCTTTACATCCCAGGTCAGAAAAGAAGAGGGGTGGAGCTTGGATGAAAGCACTTGACAAACAAGGTCACCTCCTTGTCCCAGAGCGAATTCTAAAGTCTCTATCTGATGCTGTAGAAGAGTCATCCTCTCCCCGCCCCCGGTCAATTCTTAGTGTACTTATTTATCCCACTGTCGACAGAAATAAATTCTATTCTATTTCCCCATTCTTGCATTAGGGAAAGAAAACTGAAGGAAGATCATTTATTTCAGTTGTAATTAACACGGGGCAAGAGGGACCTTTCCGAAATGCTTGCCCCAACATCTTTCCCCTAGAGTGGATAAAAACGCCCTCAGCGGTGAGCGCCTTGGACTTCCCCGGCAGACCTCTAACTGCATTCCAGACCCAGAAATCACGAGGAAGAGACGATTTCCTGCGAGGCTGTCAGCTGGCATGCATTTCTGATCCCAATCGCTGCCCTCCTTCATTTTAGGCGCCCGGATCACCTGGAGTAGCGATTTGATTTTTATACTTTCATAGCACTCTGGGCTGGAGAGAGACCCTTCTCGAGGCAAGTACCCCGCCGCCAGACCTCAGAGCGCGAGAAGGCGCTGTTGCGGCAGAGTCCATTCAGGGAAGAGGCTGAGGCCCGCGCGAGTGCGTGAAAATCAACCTCAAGCCTCGCCCACGGCGGAGTCTTGGATCCAGGACCTGAGTCAGCGCCCCTTTGCATCACAACTGCGGGGAAGCTCCCGCCTGGCCTCCCCTCAGACCTATCCATCGCAAATTACTAGAGTAGTGAGTGCGGGACCAAGCCCGGCCACTGCGTCTTCCCAGCCGAGTGCGGGACCAAGCTGGGCCACTGCGTCTCCCCAGCCGACTCTGGGGAGCCTAGGGAGGGCGAAGCCCCGCATTGACCCATGTCCTCAGTGTACTCAATCTGATCCCGCAGCCTTTCCGGCTTTTCAGGCTGAGGGAAAGGGTGAGGATAGACTGAA
Organism: Pteropus medius; assembly: GCF_902729225.1. NCBI lineage: Eukaryota > Metazoa > Chordata > Mammalia > Chiroptera > Pteropodidae > Pteropus > Pteropus medius. The sequence continues at coordinate 20,415,436 of NW_024340849.1, forward strand.
AGTTAGACATTCTCCTTCCTCCCTCCCTCCTAAAGTTCCGAACCGCCCAGGGACAAGTCCGAGAAGCCCCAACGTGCGCCTGCGCTCCTTGCGGGCGACCAGGCTTGGCTTTGGGATCCAGTACCCTCCGCGAAGAGGAAATCCTGTCTATTCCTTGGCTTCCAGAGGGCGTTGACGCTTGCGAGAAGGAAGGAAGCGATTTGGCGCCTGCAGAAGCAACTGGAAACCTTGAGAAGGAGCTTCAGGATGAAGTGAGGGCTAACAGCCTCTGGCATTTCCTCGAAGTCCAGGAGGGAGGGCTGAAGGGTCCATTTGACCGTCTGGAATGTCCCCATCCGCCTGCAGGAGGCGGAGCCCGGCCGGCCTCTGCCCCACAAGAGTGATTTCCTACCTAGGGGGCGCAGTGGGCCGCTGTGTAGTGCCCAATTCTGACTCCTAGCAAAAGAAAGCGCCCAGAGCTGGGGCACGGAGTGGACGAAAGGTCCTTTCTTTAACCAAAGCCTCATCCCTTAACACTGGCCCTTCCCTTCTCTTTGTAAGTCTGGGGCCTACTAGTTCCCTCCTATTCAAACTGTGGGACGCTTAGAATACACAAGTACTTTCTTCCAAGAACCCGCCGAATAGGGGCTGGAGAACAGGGGCGACTCGAGTTTGAACTGCTTGCACTCTCTCCTTCGATTGTTAAATAGAAAAACCATAACAGTTCTCTCGTTGCCAGCGAGTGATTTACTCTGTAACTCTTGTCTCCATTTCTTTTCCAAAAAAAAAAAGGCTGGTCTCAACTGACAGTTAACAAACGTGGCCATAACTCTAACCTTGCTCCCAAGAAGTGCAGTAGAGATCAAAAGAGGAAAAAAGAAGAGATCGGAGGTCCCCATTCAGATCTCCACTTCTCTAACCAACAATCCTTTTCTTCTCCCCCACCCCACCCTGAACCTCGCCAAACCCACTCCCCAAAAATCACGGTCTGATTTATATCGAAGCTTCTGCGAGGTAGAAGGTCCCGAAGCTTGCGGGAGGTAGCCGGAGCTGGGCGCTAAGGCTAGACCTAGATTTTTCTCCGGAAACTAGTGCAGAGTGAAAGGAGAAGAGAGAGGGTGCGCCAACCAGGATACCAGATTTGACCTTGGGGTTGGTTGAAAGGCTCGTTTAATCCGGAGACTTGCTCCCCCACCGTGGACCAGCCCACACCACCACCACCCACCCAACAGGTTTGCAAACGCTGTTTCAAGCCGGAGAAACTAGAGCCGGAAAAAGTCATAGCCCGGGCTGGAATGGCAAAGCCCCGTGCATTTGGGTGAGGGGACTCTAGGATTCTTAGGTACTGAAGTCATTTGGTCACAAACCTGACTCACTCACACGCGACACTTAAGGCCGGCGGCGGCAGCTCGCGCGTTTGTGGACTCTGCGGCGCACAATCGGTCTGCGGTGCTTTCCACCCGCCAGCACCGGGCTGTTCTCTTAATGAATTACTAATGAGTTAAAATTGGGCAGCAGGCTTAATTAAAGCGTAGAGGCAATGTGTTTACCACATTGTAATTGAACTCATTAGAGCTATGGCTTTTTGTTTTTTAAGCAGCCGCCTTCCTTCTCCGCGTCGAATAATCTATGGGAAGCGTTTATTAGAGAAGGAGGGGGTAGGAGAGAAACAGTCCATCAACTCTTTCAATGAAAAAGACAGGATGCGAGTGGGGAGGGGGATAAAACTCCATTCCTCAGATGTCTTGCTAGACCGAGGTTTCCCAAGAAGTTCCAAGGGTAGAGTGAGCCGGGGAGCGCTGCCTGCGCTTGGGAAGTTGCCAAAGGAGGGACCAGGCCGGACCTCGAAAGGCTGCCTTTGTAAACACCACACAGTCCTCCCAAACTCAGCCAGTATCCCCACCATTCCCGGCCAGAGCGCTGGACTCCGACTACAACCCTTGACCAGCGCTCGCCTCTCCACGCGTCTGACATTTCATTTTGAGACGGGTTAAGCTAACTTTTAAAAGCAGTTTATGAGTTTGGCCCTAAAGCTTTCCTCCGTGGTGGGGCTGGGAGCACCCCCTCCCCCATTCTGGGAAGACACAATGGGTGCCCTTGACCAATGCTCCCTATGGACTCCTCCCTCCCGGCCCGACCTCACCTCTGGTGGTCTTTCCCGAGGGCACTGGGGGAGGGGTGCCTGCTTTGAGTGCACTACCCGCGGGCGGCACCGTAGAGGCGCACCTGCGCGTCCTGGGATGACCCTTCTTCTGGCAGGGAGCCCAAGTTGCCAGGCCGGACTGCACGACCCCAGGACAAATTGCTCCTTCTTGTTCCTGGCCCCGCTCCAGTTATCAGGCCTCCCACCCTCGCCTCCTTTCGCTCAGGTTCGGATCACTGGGCATGGAAGGGTGAGGGGCGAGCGGCGGGAGGCGCAGCGCTCCTCGCCTTGCCCTGCCCTGCCTGACCAACAGGCGGCGTCAGAGACCTAGGTCTGGAGAGTGGGGGGTGCGGTTCTGAGTAAGCTAAGCTGAGAAGCTGGTCACGACGAGAGCGACCCTCACCCCAAACTTACAAACTTGCCCAGGAGGGGAGTGGGAAGAGCTGGGTGGCTGCGGGGGACCGCCGAGAAGGGAAGAGACCGGACCGAACGGAGTGGCAGAGGAAGATTCGACCACGAGCGGGAGTACAGAGAACCGCGGGAGGCGGCGGCGGATCCCGCGCGGGGGAGGTGGCAGGCACCGCGGGAGGCAAAGAGCGGCTGCGGAGCCGAGAAGCGCGAGACAGACGGGGAGGACTGGGCGCGGAGGGCCAAAGACCAAGAGGGAGGCGCAGACAGGTAAGCGGCCTCGTCCTCCGCCCTCGGCCTTCCCTTCCTGGGAAAAAACTGGGCTGAAAGGGACTCAAGGAACTTCCGGCCCCCAGCACAGCCCCACAGCAAACCCTCACCTCCTCCCCTCCCCTAACGCCTTAAACCCACATCCATTCTCAATTCTCGACCCCATATCATTTGTAGATTTTGTCAGTCTCCTACCCTGTCAATCCCATCTTTTCTCTTCTCCTGACCCGGGAGATTGAGGTAAATTGTCTGTAATTTGTTGCTTAAAGATTAATTGCAGAGGGTGGGTTGATTTGATTAAGGCAATTAATCTTTGGTTACAGCTTTCTAGTGTCACTCGTGTGGGAGGGCAGTATAGAAAGAGATAGAGAAGCAAACGAGACTTTTTGGAGAAGCTGCGGAAGGAGGCTACCCTGACTGGGACTGCGGCTACATCTTCGCGCCCACATCCCAGCAGCCCTCTGCCGGAGAGCTCACGCCGCGGTTTCAGCACCTCCAAGCCCGGACAGCGACTCCCGCAAGCGCGACTTGTAACTTCCGGGTCCCAGAAGTTTACACCTCGCAGGCAGAGGCAGAATCTGACTAGGACAAAGGGTACACACACACACATACACACACACACACACCTTCTACACACACACACACCTTACACACACACACACACGCACACCTGCCACCTGCGCTTGCCACACAAAGGCCCAGATCCCACCCTCCTGCCCCTGGCCCAACCATTGGGCTGGGCTTTCCTTTCCCCACTTTCCTTTCCCCAAATCAGGATCCGGCCAAAAGATTCCCAAGAAATCCCCAATATTCAACCCACCTGGAGGCGGGAAAGAGAGAAACCCCTAAACGCTCCTAGAAAAGTTTCCAAAGCTGGACTTTTCTCTTTTCGTGAATAATTAACGATAGTCATAAATAACTGATGGAGGCAGTGGAGAAAGGAAGAGGGAGGAGGCAGGCAAGAGCCAGGGCGGCCAAAGAGAAATCGAAGTTTCTTAAAGGACCATTAAGGAAGCCTTGCTGGGAACGGCATTCCTCATTCCTCCGTAGATCACGCAGAGCTGTTCCTCCCAGGCGTGGGATAAAAAAAGAGAAGCGAGGTGACTAGTGGAGTGGGAGTTGTGCTGACCAAGATTGGAGCACCCATTCAGGACCCAGTCTCAGCACTTTCTTTATCCCTTCCCCTCCACCAGGATTCATCTTCCCAGAGCCCTCCCGACCTCCAGTCATCCATCATCCCCACACCCACACCCAAAGTGAAGAAGTTCTAGGCTGGATAGTAGAGGCCCAAGGATGAACTTGCATTTTGAGCTCTGTCAGTCCTGCCTAATCCCAACTAGTTTGTAGACACCTCCCCAGAGCTATCTGCCCCATCCAGGCTATACCATTTCATTTTTTCAAACTGGTCCAAAGTTTTGGGACTCTAGCTTCCAGTTGATTCTTTCCCATCTGCCCCCACCAGAACCTTAAAGAACAGGATATTTATAAACACACACACACACACACACACACACACACACACACACACAGTTCCATGCTCATCTACTGCCCCTCCACCATATCCAATTCCTGACTTCCTCTAAAGGTCTATAGCATGCTCTGGTACCTTGTGTCCATCCCAGCTCTGAACTGAGACTCTTAAGGAAGGGTCTCAGAACCTGGAAGAAAACCAACGAGGAAACGAAACCCTTGCTCCTAGGATGGAGGCCTGTGCCAAGGCCCTGTGGCCCCTCTAAAAAACATGAATCCTGATAAGACAGCCAGCCCCAGATGACCAATGCATATTCTTGGAGTGAAACTCCTGAGGGCCCCTCACCAAGCAACCAGCACAATCCACGGGGGCTCATTGAGGCCATCTTATAAGCAAAGCCATGTCTTTTCCTAGTGCAACTTGGCATAGGCCCTGGAAAGAAGACAGTGGAGACTATACCAACCACCACTGGCTATGAGGTTGGGTTCTGACTTAGGGACAGGCAGGAGCGTATTTCTGAGCCTTTCCATTGGTTAACAGCTTCCACCACGCCTACCTCCTTAATGACCAGCTCTTGGCCTCTGGATATACCAAACGCCAGCCTGGCTTTTCTAGAATGGAAGCTGAAAGTAGCTTCCAAAGAGGAAAGTTGGTGGCCATGCCTCAAGAAGCCTAGATATTTTATGAATATTCTACTTTCTCTTTGTGAGATATAAAAGAAAGCACTAAAACCAGTTTTATTTTCTTACCAACCTCATCCCCACCCCAACACTCTCCAAACCCTGAGCTCTTACCATTTTAAGAACTAGGAAGTTCTGAATAGGGAAAAGAAATGAGAGAGAATAGGAAGGTTTTAAGGAATTGTCTCTCTACCCCAATAGGAACAAAACAACCCAGGAGGATTGTGAAACTAGACAAAGGGGTGGAAGGAAATCAGATCTGGGAGGTGGAGGGGCTAGCCCTGGAGCCATGGGTTGTTTACTTCTCATATAAAATATAACTCCCCCAAGCAGGAAGTTACTGCAAACAAGTATCAATAATGAATGAATCTCCTGTAATAAAATACTTACATAATTAGCACAAGTCAAGTGGTTGCATTATGTTAACCTTTTGCAACTCTGAGCTGGAAAATTTTGTTCCAGATTTCCTCAGAATGCTGTTTTCACTCTCCAGAGAGGGTGAGAGCCAAGCGCTCACCCAGCCTTCCACTCTGTTATAATATGGTTTCCCATTTCTGAACCAGAACGTAAGTACTTCTGAAATATAACAGAAAACTCTCTTTGGTGAATTCAGAACAGTCATTAACATTCAGTTTTAAGTGAATGTTAACAGTAAATAAAGAAATCTCTTGATTGTAATAGTAGTAACAAAGCAATAATTACCCAGTAGGTGGTCATCAGTAATGATAAATGTATCATTATTACTGTGTGAGTCTGGGAACTCAGTTTTGGAAACTACTTCAGACTTTTAGTAGCATGGCTGGTTACAGAGCATTTCTTAGCCTGCAAAAGCCATATAATTTTATACACAATTTAGGTGAAAATAAATTTAAATCTGTATATTACATTTTTAATTTCAAGTTAGTAATTAAAGTTGGTTCATTATATCTCCTCTGAAACCCTCAGTGCTCATCTCTGTGGTTTGTTTGTACAATTTGTTTCTAAGACACCCAAGGTTACACAGTTCTAAAAGATGGAAAATTTAATTATTTGCCAACATTAAGAGTTTGTCGATGATATCATAATGCATTTTGAAGAAGTTTAGGATTAGTATTGCCTTTGGTCTGGTTAGCTATTTTATCATTTAGAATCCCTAAGCCCAGGAAAGAAAGCCTTTTTTTTTTTTTTTAATAAAAAAAATACTTTTAAATACATGAAAATAGAAAATTCCTCTGAATATTTACTGGTTGCTATTTTTTCAGGAAAAAAAAAAAACAGTGACTCAGATTTCTTCCTCCTCTTTCCTGGGATTTATTTTGCTAATATCTAATTTCACCTTTTGCTACCACTGAGTTAACGACTGCAGGCAGGAGGAAAGCTGAAAGTGTGATGCTTATTGGGCAGTCAAAGAGCACATGAGAGTTTAATAGTGTATTAGCTAATAAGATCAGCTTGATGGCAAAGCAGAAATTTTCAAATGGGGAGAGGGTGGTAAGGAAGAGAACAGGAAAGGAAAAAATACCTTCATTTTCCCAGGAAATCAAATCCAATGTTCCTTCCACCAGTGTCAGCGGAGATGTTAAATGTATATCTATGTCATTTTCTCTCTTGTGACATGTCAACGACAATATATACCCCCTCCCCTTACTCCCACTCCTCTGCCTCCCCTCCCCAAGCTTTAAAAGGTCCTGCTCCACACCCTTTCTGAATCCTCAGCTTCGGTTTCTTCTTAAATTGGTTGCTTGAAACGAAAGAGCCAGTTATTTTTTTTTTTTTGAAAACCCCAAACCATATTTCTTATACTTGATGATAGTTGGACCCCTCATATAATTAAAGACTCTTTTTCATAAGCCCACCCAAATACTTGCCTTAGCTTTCTCTCACACAATCTCTATTTTATTCTCCACTTTCTCCCTCTCCTTCTCTCCCTTTTTCTCCTCTCCCTTCTTTAGGAGTGGCAATCAAAAAAAAAAACATATTGCCTCATTATTCATTATTATAGCAGTATCTTTGAGATGCATCTTTGCCAATGAAAACTCCATGTAGATGCCTATCCTTTTGTTGTAGCGGCCTAGGTTATTCAGGAGCAGAGACAAAAGCCTGAAGTGATCTGATCTAAATGAGCTCTGGGGTTTTCCAGCTGGGACCACCTCCATTTCAAAGGACCCCCTCCTCCCAATATGGGGAGGAGGGAAGGGGTGGAGGCGGGTACATATGTGTATGCATGCACAGAAAGAGAAAACGGAGAAGAGAGGGAAGGGAGAGAGCCTAGTAGGCTATTGCTTGTGCCAATGCCCCTCCCTCTTTGATGCACATTCGCAGGTGTGTAAAGGGAGTATGCATCTATGGGCTTATTGTGTTCTCAGGTATTTTGCGAGCCTTTGAATTTTATCTCAGTCAACTAATATTTGCTAAATGACCATCAAGTATACCAAGTTCATGTTCCATTCTGGATTTTATTACTTCATGAAAACTATGTGCACATGTGTGTACCATGCTGTATTTACAAGTTTGTGAGGACTTGTGGAAAAATGTGAATCCTTTGTTATAAAAAAAAGAAAGCTCAATAGCAAATGTTCACATTATTCCCTGTCCTCTGTGAACTGGTAAGGCAACAGCTATCTCTGCCAGTTACCCAAGGGCAAGTTTTCTTGTGAGAATGGTTTCCTCTGATTAAGGAGAATTAAGTCTTGGTTGCTCCTCTCATCATCTCTATTTTTAACAAAGGTTTTTGTTTGAAGGGTAATAAGGACTCTCGCTGATTCCCACAGTACATGAGGAACTCAAGGGATCACTGGGGCAGGGATACAAATCCTGCAAAATGTGTTCATTTTCCTTTCCCTCCCCCAATTCCAGTTTATATTTTTAAGTTTGTGCTCTCATTGTACTTCTCTGGGCCCAGAAAAATGGGTCCTTGTTTATAGACAATATTTTAGAGAAGGCTCAAAGATTAAGAGCCAGCCTCAGAATGCGCCTTTCTCATTCCTTCTGTGACTTCCATCATAGATGAATCTTTGGTTTGCTCCTGATTCTTGGTTTGCTTCATGTAGCTCCAGCTAGAGCAATGGAGGAAAAAACAAGGAATCTGAGAGGTTTGCCAGGCTGCACAAAGCTCTTTGGTATAGAAAGGGAAAACTGAGGGCTCTCAGCAATCATTATCATTATGGCCAATATATTTGCTCTTTAAATTATAAACCTATTAAAAATGGGTTCAGAAAATACTAGCTGAGGATCTAGCCACCTGTGTACAAAATAAACACCAGACCCGTTAGGGACAGGATAAAGTTGTAATGAAAAGGACTAAGATTCCTCTAGGAACTCGGTTCCCTCTCTGCTCACCACTAAGCTAAAATACCTTTGATATTATTTATTCTAGAGCAACTGGAGATTTCTAATGTATTCTGTAGCAGTACAGGCCTAGCTCCTCTCCCTGTTCTCTGAGAGAGGTGCTTTTCAAGCTACTTGTATTAAGTGACTACTGTGTGCCAAGCACTTGACATATACTATCTTATTTAATTTTCACAACACCCCTGTGACCTATATTCCAATCTCCTTATTTTACAGATGAAGAAACTGGGGCTTGGGAGGTTAGTTATCAAAGCAAGATTCCAAATCTAGTAAATGATTGAGAAGAAATGTGTAACCAATTTTATCTGAATGAATCTACTATACTTTCTGATATATTGAAATTTTTTGTCTCTGCTTGTTCTGCAAGGCTTCCAGTTTCTTTCTGGGCCATGCAGGTCTCCTTTTGCAACTTGGAATCAACAGAGAAACTATTTCTTGCCCTGCCTAATGCAAAAAATACTAATGGCAGGAACAGGAGCAGTAATATTTCTATCCAACAGCTGAAAATGGGGTAAGAGGGAATGAGTAAGAGGGATAGAGGCTGTTTCTTTGACCTTCAACTGTCATGGATTCTCCAATAACAGAGCTGAGAGAAGGAGGAGAGGGACTATCTGGTGTTTCTGATTGTAATTAATTATACTGAGGCCTTTATCTTCCTTTCAGGTCAATGAAAAACAAGGGTGGGGGTGGGGAATGGCTCAGTCTTTAGAGATAGTGCAGGTGGAGCAGAAGTAGAGGGTGTGTTTCTGTGTCGTTTCTTGTCAGCTTCTTAAGTTTATAAGGCCATATTGGAGTCAGAATCTAGGGCTCCGATGGTTACAGGCTGGAGGCTTCTTCCGAGGAAGCCTTAAACGCGATAGGAGCGAAGCGTTCGCTCTCAGCACCGCGGACAGCTCCTGCTTCTGCTGGGCGATGGTCTAGAACCCGCAGGGTCCGCCGCCGCAGCTCGGAAACAGACTGCTTCCAAAGCGGAGGACGCCCCGGTCGGGTGTGGGTTCGCTTCAACCAATTGTTAAAAGCTGTAGCTGGAAAACTTCGTCCACGCTGCCGCGGCGGCCGCGTGTGCCCGCAACGAGGCGTCGTCTCTCCAGTTCCGAGGGGGCCAGCTCGGTTTGTGGTTTTCCTTTGAGTCCAGTGTCTGGGCTCCTTTACCTGTCCCTGGCCTGGGTAAACCGCAGCCGCCCAGAACGGAGATGAGAGTGGAAATGCTCTCCACTGTGCGGTGATAGATCATACAAACGGGTGACACCAGTTTAACCAATAAAACAATTTGAATCAATTAGCCGGCTGAGGAGAGTCCCGACGTGTAAAATGCATGTCAGTTTGAATAGGAAAGCATTGATTAACTCGGCCGGGACCCGCCACCTCCTGTCATCGCCGGCTCCTCCCTGAGTATGCCAGAGTCTCTGGGGTCAGGACAAGGACTGGCAAGGATCAGGAGCCCCTGGTCCGAGAGAGGAAAATGGAAGGGCAGTGGAGTACCATCAGACTTGTTCAAATTGAGAAAGCAGAGTGTCGGAGACTTGTTCAGATTGAGGAGAAAGCAGATAATGGGTGACAGAAAGTTGCTCACAGAATCAAATGGTATAAACAGGCTAATTCTGCAGTCCAGCTCCAGAAGTCAAGGTGAGAATTCTCTAGAGCATGGAGTCTGGCTTTGAACAACTGTTCTCCACTTTCACCTTCCAAAAATATAATTGTTCTGACCACTCAAACAGGCACACCAGATTCATTGGGGAAATAAAATGTTATGCTATTCTTAGAATTACTTGCGCAAAAGTACTAACCTAACATCACACATTTCTCTTTCTGGTGAAACTTTTTGCATTAAAATAAAGACAAGAGTTTGCCTCGCAGTAAGACTCCAAAGTAGTATATAATTGTTTATGTTTAAGGGTCCCTAAGCGAGTGACTACAGGGTGTGGATTCACTCCTCAGAGTAACCCGGGATGGGAGGGAAGGCAAAGATTGGTTCTGTTTCTCTATTCTAAGAATGCTATTTTTGAAGACACTTTTTTTTTTTTTTTTTAAATTAGGGGTTATGAAGAAAGAAGAAAACTTGAGAGGCAAGATAGGAACATTAAGATAAAAAGCAAAGACACCATGTACTTCCTACTCAGGAGTGACCAGACATTTCTTTGTCGTATATTAATGAGGTGATAAGACTTTTCATTTCTTCCTTTTTTCAGTTTTAAAATCAGCCCTATTTCCAGGCTTTCTTTCTATGAGGCTCAGGCTTTCATTCTAACAGCCTGGACTTTAGGAACAGTGAGCAAGCTGAAACCTCATTTTTTGGGAGCCCTGAACCCAGAGAGGAGTCAGGGAAGGTGGGGAGAACCAGGCCTGGCCTTGGACCCTGCAGAAGAATGTGAGGCCCTTTGCCCTCCGTGGGAAGGGATTTATGAATGACAACGACACTCTTTTGGTGAATGGGGTGGGCAGGCTTACGAGTGAGTTTTCCTTCTTTTTAGGATGGGAGGCTTGTGGGGCACTGAAGAGGGAGCACTCGGTAGACTTCAGTTCCTTACGACAGAGTCTAATTTGTGCCACTAATGTCTTTAGAAACTAAGAGATGGATGAAAAAAATTTCACTGTCATTTGAAACTTATGCCCAAATAAACATTACAGTTTTAATGGCCTCGAAACTCTATTTTTGGCATATTATTTAAAATAGCCACAAACCCTGTATCCCTCAATTTTCTGTTTGATTGACTCTCCTTGGTTTCATTGACCTTTGAAATGTTAAGATTTCACATTTTCACTCTTGTATTTACTTAGTGATGGTTTGTTGTTGATGCCATAATGGAGTCTGACTGAGTTTCCCGGTTAGTGGAGGTTGTTCAATCAGCCACAATGTGACTGTCCAACTCTAAGCTTGCGTGTCTCACCAGCAGCAATTGAGAATTCAGCTATGATTGTAAAGGGAAAATTTAAAGGGTTCCCCAATCCCACCCCCTGCAGGTATCCTTCATAGAATGTCCTCTAAATAGATAGTTTCTTCTCTTTCTGATAAACTAGGAGTGGTCATTTTTTGACTCCTCGCAGTTGATTAATTAGGAGGCAATATACTGATGCCTCATTATATCCTAGGGTGTGCTTCACTCTGGGGAAGCTATAGGGAATGGTTCTGTCTCATCCTAGTTGTCATTATTATTATTATTATTATTATTATTATTATTATTATTATTATTTTAGGGCATTCCCCTACATAGTTCCCCGAGAAATTTACTTTTCTGGGGGAATTGGCAACTTGCTCAATGGCAGGCCAGGACTGGAGGCCTCTGTGCTTTCTCATCTCACCTTTACCTTGTGCTAAGGTGGTCTGCTTGGGTATTAAAACATGGGTTAAAGAACTACTCTGAATGAAGTTGATAGATGCATGCACACATGCATTCTTTGGGGTCCTCACTTGATTGTACACTTTCTAGAACAGAGAATGCTACACTGGTTCTATCTTGTCCTAAAAAGCAAATATATATTCAAAAGTCAGAGCACTCTCTCTCTCCATGCTTCCTTCCAAGTTTTTAGACTGGGCACAGTATACGAAACTTCCTTTTTTTCTCTTTCTCTCTCCTTTCACAGTTTTTCAAACGAGACGCTGAAGCTATTCTATTCCCTGGCTGACTGTGGTTTCCCTATCTTCAGAATACACAAATGAGGCTACTGGTTTGTACCGTATACCATAGGGATCATTCATGAAGGAGAGTAGCTCAGAGAATTGCGAGGAGGGGACAATAACGGGCGGGGATACAGTCGTTTTAGGGACGTCCTTCTAGAATTTGGGGCCTCCAGGATCTGGGTCCCCCGGATGCACGCAGACTGTTCATTCGCCTTTCCATTCCTAGATCAGTTACTTGGCTCCAGCACGATGTCTGAGTTTTTGCTCCGGGGCTGGGGAGGTTTTAGTCAATTACGGGTTGGTTAGGTGTTGGCTTTCGAGCATGCTGAGAAAGGATCTCGATGTTACTCTCTCTCGCTTTCGCTTTCCCCCTCCCTTCCTGTAACATGCCAGCCCTTTAATGTGGAGTGTCAGGGAGACGGTGACGTCACCTTGCCCGCTGGGTGGCGTCCCCTCGGTCCGACACGAGTTCAGAGACAGAGAAAGCCGCTGTCAGACTGCTCTCCACCTGGGGCTCGCCTGCCTCGGGTTGCCGCGCGCCCACACTTTCTGTGGTCGAGGAGACACCCCGCCGCAATTCAGGCTATCATTCTCCCCCGGCCGGGGTTCGAGCGCCATTAGAGCCAACGAGCACCAGGATTTTCACGCGGAGCCCTACGGAATCCCGCCTGCAGGATTCGAGGACCCGCTTGGATGCTTTGCCTCCGAGCGCCCTCGGAAGATGGGCGGACAGCTAGGCGCGTAAAGACACCGAGGGGTCACCAGGTACTGCCAGAACCAGCCTGCCCTGACTCGCACATAGCTCGCGGTTCACTATTTGAGATCCCCAGCAGTGGGATTCTCTGGGTTCGGAAAGGGGCAGCAGCGGGCTTCCGTGGTGATTGATTTGGGAACCCAGGGAGTTAAGTTGGGGGTCGTCGGCTCATGCATAGAATAACGAATTTCGACAGCTTCCTTTTTCAGTTCAACTAACTTTTAATTGTCTCTTCTCCTCTCACTCTCTTTAAAATTCCCCATCTTAAACCCTTTTATTTGTGTCTCTGCTCTGACAGGAGTTTCTGGGAGGGTTTGGGTGAAAGTAGAGGACACCTAGGAGGAAACGCTTCTACTCAGTCTACCGCTGCTAAGGATGCGGGTTTCTAGCGCTAAACCAGCTCCCGGCCAGGGCCAGGCCTGCTGCGAGCCATTGCCCCAGAGCGAGAGTTCACGTCACCTATCCCAAGGTTTTATTAAGATAATAAGAATCTTGTTTGGGAAGGGAATGAGCATTGAAGGACCATTTGGCGAAATAGGGCTGGTTGTGTCAGGCCCGGGTATCACTGTTTCTCAAACTGCCATTTAATGTCTTGTCCCTTAGAAATATTGTCTCTGATCCATCCGAAGTGACAAGCCAGGCTCTCCTCTCATTTGATCGCGTCGAGGTTTGTTCAACCTTCCTGGAGGCCGCGGATGGTAATCAGAGATGAGGATCCAGAGGGCAGCAAGGCGAAAGCATCGGGATAGGTGTCTCAGGGGTTCACAGAGGGCAAGGATGTGACAATTTGGGAGAAGGAGTAAGATAGTGTACCCTCTGAAATCGCTGTCATAACGAACTCCAGCGTACTTGTCCGTGAGTGGTGATGCTAGGGCAGCAGTGATTTTCCAGGGCAAAAGATAGCCTTAGTCGCTGTGCCTCACATGACATGTCGCTGTGAAAAGGTCACTGTCTGCTTTCCTAGTGAATAAGCCACTTGGCTTGTTTCAATTGAGCAGTATTGTCACAAAGGTTTATTTCACTTGCTTTTTCTGTATTTTTAATTTACTGAACGTTTTCCCCCTTATGGTATCCCAGAGGTCATGGGAATTTTACCGCAGGTCCAGCCCAGGGCTTCGACTTTCAGTGCCTCCACAGATTACTTAGTCCAGGGATTATCTATACCGTGGGGGCATGCCCCCCAAAGATCTAGAGATATCTACATAGATCAGAAAAAGAAATGTCATTGAAAGTGGTTCACCTTACACCTAAAGTTGCCATTTAAAGCCTGTCAAAAACGATCCCCCAAAACTGGTAGTTTCCTTGCACTGTTTCTGGGCTTAACATACTTGCTTGTCTTTATTTGTTCATCGTCATGGAAATGACAGAAAAACAGTTTTCAAATGTCTTCTGGTCGACGACTTCATCTTTTTAAGCTACCTATCTGAAACCAGAACCGCTCCGTTCAGCAAGTGGCTTTTGGAAAAACTGAAGGCGCAACACCCCATTTTTGGTGCAACCATGCTTATGGCTTTGCACATTTTTCTATATTTCAGAAAAATCTAATTACAGTATGAAAATATCTAATGGCAAAGATGAGAGTGAAGGGATTTCGTTTTGCTTTAATGAGCTGTGTCTCAACCCATAGTGAATTTCCCCCGAGAAACCACAGATACCACAAAAATCACTTTTAAAAATGTTTGGGTTTGTTTTGTAAACCAAAATCAATCTATTTTCAAGCAAATGGTCTCTTTTTAAATTTGAGTTTTAATGGCCAAGCCCGAGTTTTCCATAACTTGTATAATCTGTACTAGTTACAACTGTCATCGTTTCTTCCTAATTTCCAGCGAGTATGCCATTTATTCTAACAGCTTCTATAAATCAGAGATAAGGTCTTGAGTTTCTTAGGAATTGACTTTTTCCTGTAACACTTAGCTAATTTAATTTAGATTTTTTAGAACGGAAAAAAAGTTCTTTCGAGTCCGTGCATTTCAGAAGGGAGACTTTGAAGAAAATTAAGAGATTACTTTCTTCTGTCTGAAATTTGGTCCTCCTGCCCAGTGATAATCATTTCTTAACCAAATCAAGGAAGCTATTATAATTCTTCAGTTAGAGACTCAACCCCATCCCTCTGTTTTAGACTGAAAAGGCTCTTGTCAACATTTGATTCTTTCCCTTCCAGTCTCCAAGACAGACCCGGAGGGCTCTGCCCTGGCTTCCGCGGCGGAGGAGATGGCTTCCAGCCCACTGCCGGGGCCCAACGACATCCTGCTGGCATCGCCGTCGAGCGCCTTCCAGCCCGACGCGCTGAGCCAGCCACGGCCGGGCCACGCCAACCTCAAACCCAACCAGGTGGGCCAGGTGATCCTCTACGGCATTCCCATCGTGTCGTTGGTGATCGACGGGCAGGAGCGCCTGTGCCTGGCGCAGATCTCCAACACTCTCCTCAAGAACTTCAGCTACAACGAGATCCACAACCGCCGCGTGGCGCTGGGCATCACGTGCGTGCAGTGCACGCCGGTGCAGCTGGAGATCCTGCGGCGTGCTGGGGCCATGCCCATCTCATCGCGCCGCTGCGGCATGATCACAAAACGTGAAGCCGAGCGCTTGTGCAAGTCGTTCCTAGGCGAAAACAGGCCGCCCAAGCTGCCGGACAACTTCGCCTTCGATGTGTCGCACGAGTGTGCCTGGGGCTGCCGCGGCAGCTTCATCCCCGCGCGCTACAACAGCTCCCGCGCCAAGTGCATCAAATGCAGCTACTGCAACATGTACTTCTCGCCCAATAAGTTCATCTTCCACTCCCACCGTACGCCCGACGCCAAGTACACACAGCCGGACGCAGCCAACTTCAACTCGTGGCGCCGACATTTGAAGCTCACAGACAAGAGCCCCCAGGACGAGCTAGTCTTCGCCTGGGAGGACGTCAAGGCCATGTTCAACGGCGGTAGCCGCAAGCGTGCGCTGCCCCAGCCCGGCTCGCACCCTGCCTGCCATCCGCTTAGCTCGGTGAAGGCAGCCGCCGTGGCAGCGGCAGCTGCAGTGGCCGGAGGCGGGGGGCTGCTGGGACCGCATCTGCTGGGGGCGCCCCCGCCGCCGCCGCCACCACCACCCCTGGCCGAGCTGGCGGGTGCGCCGCACACGCATCACAAGCGGCCACGCTTCGACGACGACGATGACTCACTGCAGGAGGCGGCCGTCGTGGCGGCCGCCAGTCTTTCAGCCGCCGCTGCAGCCAGCCTCTCGGTGGCCGCGGCCTCGGGCGGCGCCGGGGCGGGAGGAGGCGGCGCCGGGGGCGGCTGCGTAACTGGCGTTGGCGCCGGCGCGGGCGCGGCGGCCGGCGCCAAGGGCCCACGCAGCTACCCCGTCATCCCGGTGCCCAGCAAGGGCTCGTTCGGGGGTGTGCTGCAGAAGTTCCCAGGCTGCGGGGGGCTCTTCCCGCACCCTTACACCTTTCCCGCCGCAGCTGCCGCCTTTGGCTTGTGCCACAAGAAGGAGGACGCGGGTGCCGCAGTCGAGGCCCTGGGAGGCGCGGGGGCCGCGGGCCCGGCACCCAAGGCCGGCCTGTCGGGCCTCTTCTGGCCCGCGGGCCGCAAAGACGCCTTCTACCCGCCCTTCTGCATGTTCTGGCCTCCGCGGACCCCAGGCGGGCTTC
>NW_024340849.1:20436717-20448904 GCF_902729225.1 Pteropus medius
TGTACAAAACTATGAGATAGTTTGATGTTTAAATTGTTAAATTTAAAAGTTTCCATAGATTTAATGAGAAAATCCAAATGCCGCAATCTGAAATATCTTTTTTTTAGGAACTTAATTTCCTACATTGCAGTAACAGCTAGTATTTATAATTGTCATACAAATTTTAAGAATTTTAAGTTAACATTTTAACAAATGTGCCTACCCATTAGAAATCTAAATGCATTAAAACATTCTGATTCCTTCATAGAGCTATAGTCTCTTCATTTCATGTATATTAATAGTCTCCGTAGATTTGTTAGAAACTGACTTTCTCTTCTTCATCATCCTCCGATTTGGATGGCTGGGCTGGTTTCATTTGAAAACAAGTTCCTCCTGGCCTTGGAAAGGGTTTGTCTCCCCCACGCTTAGTAAGTTCAGTAAACCCTGAAAAGTCATCAGAACCCAAAGGATGATAGCCAGAGTGGATAAAAATAACGGAATCCATTGTTGTTTGATATTCAGATGAAAATATCAAAAGGAAGGAAGCAAAAGTATAGTCAGGATCGGTGTTCACATAAAATTTCCACAGTGCCTGGAGCTCAGGGCAGTACAGTCAATAGTTATGTTGATAATAACACCTAGTCATACTATTGATATATTACAAGTCCCTTCCTCACAATAATTAATTTGATACAGATTCCCAGAGAAATTTGTTCCACATTGATTTTCCATATTACAATTTCATTCTCATATTCTTCATGGAAGTACGTAAGTACTAGGTTATATCATACTATTATCCTGTATTGAATGGGAAACAGGTGGACGGGATGAAAACATATTATTGAAATGAACAAATGTTCAGATGAAAAATGTATTTTGTTAAATTTATCTTGGATCATGGGCCATAAGAACTTTATCCTCATGGTTTCTTTGCCGAGCATGTGGAGATGATGTTTTAAACACCAGGATTCATTAAGGAGCTTGGGTTGCTGTAAGACTTGGTGTATCTCCTTCTTTCCTTGCTTGTAGGAAAGATTAGTTGATGGTCTTCGTATTGGAATGTGCACTTGAGGAAAATCCGAGGGGGCACCCAACTAACTGGCCTATGTTTTGGTATTAATGTGTTTACTTGGAGCCAGACTCCATGAATTCATTTGTTTAGCAAATTGTCAAAAATCCAGAGGAACAAAATAGATTATGAACACTGTTAGCTGCTTTGGGGTGGTAGCAGTAGGATACTTTATGCCCTGCTCATGAATAGAGTCATTTCTCTCCCGTGCAACAAGTGTTAACTTTCACATGTACATGATAGCATTCCTTTGTTTATTTCCTCAATTACTCTCCAAACATTTCAGAATGCCTACTATGTACTAGGCACTTTGCTAGGCCTGGGGATTCGGAGATAGAATCAACAGTGATTCTTGCTCTCAAATTGCTTCCAATTAAAAGGAGGTGACAGATCAGCTGTAATGTAGCATGAATACTATAATCTTAGTCTACACAAATACCATCCAATAAGGTTTATATAACCATGTGTCCTTTAGCCAATGTTTAGTTCAATCATTGTTATTGGGAAATATCAGTATTTTATTTCGGTACATGTACAGTATAACATAAAAGAATAAAATGTCTTTTCAAACTACCTAGGAAGTCACTAAGCGATTTTTAATTTTTGTTTGAATTTCTCCACCTCCCCCATCCCCCGGCAGTCATAAATATAGGTTATCAAGAAATTTCTGTGACCTTTCTCTAAACAAGTAAAAATGTAGACTATCTTTAAATGATCGATACTCGCTTTAATTGATCTCTGCTACAAAATCAGTTTAGCTGCAATACTTAGTTCCAGCTGATTTTTTAGTTCATCATTTTAATTAAGTTTAGCCTCCCTTCACCTTTCAGCCTTACTGGTAGCTACTATTCAGCAATTTCAAAGATATTACATTTTTAAATGATTTTTTAAAAACCTCCCTATTACTGGTTATTAACCTTACACACAGCAGATATTGTACTTCTATATAACTAGAGATACCAAACATGAAGTTTTTAAGCAGCCCAAAGTCCCAGAAGCCAGTAGAACTTTTATGTATAGGTCTCCTTAAAGTTAGACGCATGGCTTAAAGCCAAGTAATACAGATAAGGGGGATGGTAGTTTGGTCAAAATATTGCCTACTCAAAAAATAAATGGCAGCATTTTCTTGCAATCCTAGACTAAAGTTTTGCATATCTGTTTTGAATAACTTTAGTGAAGTTAAGCGATTTGAAATCGAATGCAGTGAGATAAATTGGTGAGACAGCTCAAAGCTATTGCAGGTCAAGGAAATCTCGTAAAGTGGACTCATCCACAATTTCAATCCCCTTTATTGTAGAAATGCCGGCACCATTGGACTCTAAGTGTGGCTGCATCTTGTTATATGTATAGAAGTTTTAAAATCAATTTGATTTCACTGGTATGATTCTCTAGTGTACTTAATATGCTGTGGATGGATTCCTGAGAATAGTAAGAAGCAGTTACACTTCTCATGAATATATAGCAGATGAGGCACTCTGATTTATTATTCCATTCTATTTTCGAACATGCTTATGATTTTTTTTAAAAGAAGAAAAGAAGAAAAACTGTAAACTGGTAGATCTGAATTTTAATTCTCTCACATATTAGTTAACTTTAGGTATGCCCTTTAACTACATTGTGCCTCAGTTTATCCAACTGTAAAATTTGATAAAACCAGCCACCATTAAATAACTACTGATGTCTTTATGAACAATGAATTTTGAGGTGTTTCAATCAATGTTTTCAGAATTAAATAATCCCCATATTTTCAGATATCAATTTCTTTTTATTTATGAAAAGTGTCCCTTCTTACTTATGATTTTTAAAAAATTATATGAAACTCAAGGAAACAGAGAAGGACAAAGAAAAACTCTCCAGAAAAAAATTAAATAGTATGAATTG
This sequence comes from Pteropus medius, assembly GCF_902729225.1. Taxonomy (NCBI): domain Eukaryota; kingdom Metazoa; phylum Chordata; class Mammalia; order Chiroptera; family Pteropodidae; genus Pteropus; species Pteropus medius. The sequence goes on from NW_024340849.1 coordinate 20,439,647, forward strand.
GCAACACAAGTTCTAAAACTCAAGAGAATTCTAAATGAACTTAAGATTCACTAATCAAAGATATTTGATTCAAGAAGCAATGTGCAACTTACAATAAATTTTGGTCATGAGTTATAGTTTGCTGTAACTCCTCAGTTTACTATAACCCCATGGATATTAATCTTACTCTTGCTCCTTTTTTTTTCACTAATGAAGTTAATATTTAGTAAGTTCATTCTGTAGCATACCCTCTCCAGTGATATTGATTTTTTTTCTTTTCTGTTCTGTGACCTCACTAAAGTGCCAAATGTCACAGGGGAAGCATTTAATGTAGAATTTAACATCAAAAAATTAGCAGAAGTCCATGTCCCACCGATAGAGAAGAAAATTATTTAACTCTGCTTCCTGTATAATTGATTTTTTTAATGCCTTAATGCAAAGTGTTCTTAAAATCCTCTTTAAACCATATGTTGTGCTAAATTTTGGTTATTGTTAAATATCCTAGTTAGGCTAACTGTAGATTAACTGAGCCCATTCAAATTGTAAGATAGATTGTTAATGAAAGAGAAGATAAAAATTTCAGAAAAATCTAAATTAAATTCAAATTATAAAACTAAAATTTCTCATTAAAATCCAGAGTGTCTTTAGGAATTAAACATTATAAATGGAATCTTTGTTCAACAGATCCCAGGCCCCGTGCTGAGGCTGTTGGGAAGGGAGAAGGCAGAACTTCTGCCCAGTACTGAGGGCATGACAGTGCGCCGGGAGCTACAGGCAGAGACTTTTCATAGTTTGGCTAGCAGATTATGCTCTCCCTTCCAGGGTCTGCTCCTCTGCACCAGAATACACTAAGCAGCACGCGAGTCTCCACCGACTGTAGAAACAACTGGATGTTTGACCAAAATGTTTTATTCTTCATCCCAGTGTTAGAGTACCCATATTATCTCGTGTATAGACACAGCCCCAAACAGAAATAGTTTCACTGACTACATTTACCCTTGAGTGTACAATTAAATAACACACTTTTTTTTCTATAAAAGGAAATATTTTCTCCAGATGTTTTCCATCAAGTATTGTCAACAACAGTTGATAAGGGTTACCTGTACGATGGTGATAAGATCTGTAGGGCAGGATCTGTCTGCCCTCAGAAAGCAGATTTTCTGACTAGGGAAGACTAGACTTGCATCTGTTGTAAAACGCCAGAATATCGGGTACATAGTGGCAGAGTAAAGACAAACGGCACCCAGCGCTTCAGCTCAGGAAGGAATGGATCTGCAGCATTTGTAGAAGTTGGGAAAGGCCTTCCAGGAAGATAGGGATTTGGGTGGCATGCTGATTTTGGATGGACAGGGAGAGGAGGGGAGTGGGCACCTTAGGCAAGAGAAACAACAAGCAGAGCCAGCAGATGTGAGAAATAAGCCCAACTAGAGTAAAAGGTTGGTGTTTGGTGGTACAGAAAGATAGCTCAGCTCAGCCAAATGGGACAAGATCATGGGGGAGCCTGGAGGCTCTAAGGGAGTAGAGTAGAATTTAGAGTAGTTTCTTCAGTGTAGACCATGGGAGCCTTTGCAGGTTCTTAAACAGAGAGAGGTGTGACATAGTATTTAGGAGAAAGTTTTGCCCTTGTACTGCGAAAGGTAGTGAATGAATCTATTGGCTTTTTCTTGGTTCTTTTTCCTTTGGATACTGCAGTCTCCTCTTCATCTCCTATTTACTACTCATGTCTGCTTAAACATGACATATCATCACATCCATCCCTCTTATAATTCAGTTTCTGATGGCTGTGTGAGGGCAGAGCCAAGGGTGGGGTAAAACATTCACCTGGAATATGGGACCACCTTGTGCCGGAGGACCCCAGAGAGACCAGGGAAGCAGGAACCATGTGGCCCCAAGCTCTTTGGACTTTGCTGCACTCAGCAAAGTGTAGTTTCCCTGATGTGACATGAAGCTGCTTCTACCCTCCAGGGTGAGCAGGACTCACTGGCAAGAATGCAGGCCATAAGGAACTAGCCTCGCAAATGTGCACTCGTGCTGGTCTATAGACATCTCTGAGTAGCATCTTCTGGTCACATCAATCCATAGGATGCACTTTATACCCTAATTATCCATAACTCTCCAAATTTAAGCCACCTGACTGTCTGACAAGATATATTTTAAGCCAGACCACCAAGAAAGATGTTCATGCCACGTTATAATTTTCTCTCCTGTATCTCTACACAATTAAGTTCTCTATGTCCCCCACCCTGCTGCCTTTTGTAAGTTTTTAAAGGGAATGTAATGGGAAGGAAAGTAAGCATTTGGGGTATCTCCAAACCCATTCATTAATTTTGGAACAATAAAATGCATTTAACCTGATGGAATATTTATAAAACTTAGAAGCTCATTGTCAACTAAATCTCATTTATTTAATCTAGTATTAGACTGCTTTTTTTTTTTTAACCAGATGGAAAACATTAGCAGTAATAGTGAACAAACATATTCAGGCTCCCAGAGGTCATTTTTAACCACCATTAACAATCTGGTTTTTACAGATTAGTAATATACAAAAGGCAACAGTCCAGATATACAAAAGGCAGCTGAAGCGTCTGTGCTCCTTATTTACCTAACATTTACCCATTTTTAAAAGCCCTTTGTAAATGAAACATTTGAATCTAAGCTCAAAATTGGCAGATGTTACCCAGAAGTTACAGCAAATATCTCTTTGAAATAGCACTGATGTAAAATATTAATAAAACTCCTGCAATACTGATGAAAAGAAAAGCTTATGATTAATGTCATCAGCAGATTTGTCTGGGGTTAATACGGTTTCCATTTGCTAGCCATTTGCTTAATGGTTTCATACCTATGGAAAGCTCCTAATTGTGAAGTGAAAAAGGAATGCATTTTTAACGTACCATATCTTTATTTTTAAATTTAATTATCTGATTGAAATGTAATATAAGATAAACAGTTCACAAAATACACTAATGAATCAAAAAAGAATCTGGTCTATAATGCAATAAGCATATGTTTTCTAGAGCTGCCTATTCAAAAACAATATATCTCATTTAAATCATGTTTTGAGTGGTCGGGAAAATTGTAGAATGATAAAATCTCATTATGCCCTGTAAATGGATACAGAGGTATGTGCATGCTTGTTTCTTTTGTCCAGGCGCGATACTATGTGAGTATGAAAGATCTACGCACTTAACTGGTCTCACTTAAGTGAGAGACTATAGCAAACAGGCAAAACTGCACAAAATATGCACCTTCATTTCAAAATACCACTTTTCTTGGTTTACATATTTATGATTTGTAATCAACCTTCATGTTGCTGTTCTTTAAGGTAGTAGTATTTTATAGGAATGATATTAAGGTCTATGTTTAGAGTGCTTCACAGATATCTCATTATTTTATCACGTGGAGAAGAAAGCCAAGGTATTAATGTTTGAAAGCCTGTAGAGAGAGGACATGTCCAAGATGAGAGTGGGGAAAGAGGTTGTACAAATATGGTCTAAATAGTAGAGAAAATGCCTGCCATTAAGGAATTCATGGATGTCAAAGATATTATTGTCCTAATGATGGGGGGCAGGGAAGCTCCTTCCTATAATTATGCACATGTGCAAGAATATTTGCGTAGTATATTTACATATATGTATTTATTATACACATATATGTATACATGCATACCTGCACACATATACTCTCAACAGTCATCAGGTGGAATGCAGAATTGCCATCTATGATATCATATTAAGGATTTTCCTGTCTGTCCTTGATATTGTAGGCTGCTGCTTTGAGGAGAAATTCTGTCTCTTTCTTTGCAGGAATTTTTACCTTGACAGTGAACTCTCCCAGTATTCCTACAAGTGCCCAGGGCCATTACATTCCATTTCTTGCTGAGAAAGGGAAATGAACAAATAGTGAGGAGAGAATTAAGTGATGCATTCTGGGCTGTGCTATAATTTAGGATTGATAACCTTCTAGGGTTTTTTTCAGTGACAAATGAAAACACTTTATTGAATACCTACTATGTGTGCAGCACTCTGCTAGGCACTGGCCATGCAGTAAAGACAGAGCCCCTACCTTCCAAGTAGACTACCACCTAGCAGGTGCAGAAGGCAAGGAAGCAGACAGTGCCAGGGACACATAGGAGGAAGCTAACCTGGGAGGGAGGGAGCGTGGGGGAATTTATGAAACCTTGGCGCACTTTTGTCTGTACTACCACACCTCTTTAGATGAAAGTGGAAAGCTTATGACATTATGTAGATAGTTGCAGATAGCGGGTTAGAATTTGAAAGCAAAAAAAAAAAAAAATCTGGTAAGTCGAATGATTGGAGTTCTTTGTTTTATTTGTTTTCTGGATTATGTAGACTCAATTTATGAGTGCAGATAAATACATTTTCTTACATTGCCATCACTCTAGTTAGCACGTAAGTAAAATAGGCAAGAAAAATAATCTTAACTTTTAGCCACAATGTAGTTTTTATTGGTTAAAGGCAAATAGTTAAGAAACTATCAGCAAGCATGTGAATATTACAAAGTAACATAACTATTTCATATCTCTGTTTTAGGTTGATTTAAAAAAAAAAAATACTACCAGTTATTAGGAAATTGCTTATAAAGTCTCTCCCAAGGACAACTAAAGCCTCCTCCCCCTTTTTTATCACTGCCCCAAATTTTGGTCCAAGATGGCAGGAGGTGTCTGCTGCCTTAGTCCTGAGGGCCTCCCAACTGACAGCAGGCTTCTTCACTTCTGGAAGGAGAGGGACTTTGATTGGATTTCTTCCAGAAATGTTGGCTATTCAACCTCCTCTCTTGCCCATTGTAGCAATTACTTTCGTTGTAAAGGGTGGACGGTGGCCACGGCTGGAAAGCGGGGGTTATCAGCAGGAATCTCCTTTCTCAGAGCTGCCACCACAGGCTACGTATGTACACTGTGCCCTCACTTTCTCTAGCTCCCCGCCATGCTTCAGGGGAATGGTACACAGCAAATGAGGACATTTGGCTCTAAGGACTTCCACTTTCAAGTTATATTAAATAATAAGCGCTACTATAGATATAAAAGAAAATGAAGAGAAAATCTTTTAGAGAATAGCCTACCCAAAACTAATATTTTTTTTCCTTTTTTTTTTTTAAGGTGAACACACACAAGAAACGAATTCACCTCATTCACTCAAAAAGGATGTAGAAAATATGGGCAAAGGTAAAGCAAAGTTTTAATTCTGTAGAACTTAGCTTTAAAAGACTATAGAGATAATAGGAGGATATTTTTGTTCTACTCCATATTTTAAGCTTGACAAGCAACATATGAATAATATATGGACCATTGGGTGGATATAATTGAGATTAATGCATACATATCAATCAATACATGACACTGTAATATAATACTTTAAAATAATATATTACATTGATTTATATTCATGGATTTCTGCACAAAATCTATCCTATGTCTATGCAACACTTTTTAAACTGGTAAAATATTTTGTCTTATAATAATAAATTGCCATATCTAACAGTTCTCTGGAGAGTTATTTGTAAAGATTAGTAAAATGACTCTTCATTTTTTTCTTTATTAGAAGAACTTCAGAAGGTTTTATTTGAACAAATAGATTTGCGGAGACGACTAGAACAAGAATTCCAAGTGTTAAAAGGAAATACATCTTTCCCAGTATTCAGTAAGCAATCACTTTTATTTCATTGCATTATGATATTAGATGACATTGCTATTATTAGGCTTAAGAGTGTGCTTGGAAGTATTAAGTGACTATGTAAAGCACCATTTGGTGTTCCCATGGTTTCTGTCTAAATATTTGGAATTTTTAGTCTGTTATTTATGCTTCGAATCAGCTCACAGATGAAATTTCTTACAAAACCTTTCGTGTTTACTGTATTTGGTATATATGTATCTGTATATATTGTGTATATTTAAAATATGAATGCAAATATACCATTAAATATGTAGATGTATTTAAATATTCAGATATATTTAGATGATATATTTTTTAAAAAAGAATTACTCAAGTATTTTTATTCTCTAAAGTAGGAAAAATACAGAACAATTAATTTTTATCCTCAGATAGTGCTAGCTGGAGAGCTGCTTGGTACTTGAGATATGTATAAATATGAAGATTTAAAATTTGACAATTTGATGTACACATATTTTAATTGAAATTGGTATAATTTTAGTAGTTTTGGATTCTCCATTAATATTTAATGTCAAAATCCCATTCCAACATTGGCGGTAGGAGATATTATACTGTAAAAACTATTGATTCTACTCCCAGAATTCTGGAATTACAGAAAGACCTTATGTATGTGGCCAGATTTCTAATTCACCAGACTTGGTTTGGGTCGCATTCGGACAACTACATCACAATAGTGTTTTTTCAAGCTTTTTGTAGTTTTACTTGGTCATATTCCTCTCTCAAGAGAAGGGAGTGTGAGAAAGAAAATAGTATGAAACTTATATTTTAAATTATGTAAATTTAATATAAATTTTTTCTCAGACACCTTTTGGAATGTCAGCATGCTCCTTGTTTATTAATCCAGGTATCACAGAATGCATGTTGGCAATTTCTGTGCTAGTCATAGACTAGCATCTAGAATAAGATTTTTCAGAAATCACGACAATTTTAATAATATGAGCATGAAGGTCTGCGTTCACCAGGGCTTCTCCACTGTAATCGTCAGCACGATTGAAAGATGTACCCTCTCGGGTAGTGTTTTTGAATAGTACAAAGTTCCTGGTAACATGTCACACTGAGCTCCACCAGAACACTTTGCACAGTAAAAACAAACAGGATGCATAACAGAAGAGAGGTCCGATCGCAAGGAGCAACAGGGCCTTCCAAGTCTGTGCTCTCTTAGTATACCCACAAAGGAAGTTTGGAACTCAAGGTGCTTCAGTATTTCAAATTTGGAGAATGCTTGCTGAGGCTTGGAATAAGACTGGAGGGAGGAGAATGGCCAATAGCTTTTGATAGTATATTAGGAACATCATGACGTTTGGAGTTGTGAAAAAAAGAGAAATGTATTTAAAATATCTTTGAAACCTAAAAAAAAGCAGATACTTGCAAAGGATTCAGGATTCTGTAATTTCTGAAAGTGTACCTTAAGACAGAATGTACCGTTCCTTGCAGCGATAAGCAAACATTGAATGATTAGTTTCCCCTATAAGCTAATGTTTATCTAATTGTTGAGTTTACAAATCTTTGCTTTTAGATTCAGCAGAGCAGGTCAAAGCCCGCTGAATCCCTAAAGTGCCCACCTTTTATGATCCAGCATAGCCATAATTTATCCTATTAACAAAAGCTAATTAATCATTTGAACAAATTAATTTTTCATTATTTATATATTTTCCTTATTAACTGTTCTACTATACATGTATGTGTTTCTTTTTCTTTTTTTTTTTAAGTTAAAATGTTATAGTACATCTGGCCAGTTTTGATTCAGACCTGTCATTCAGCCTTTTGAACTGAATTCAGATGAATCCTCTGTGATTACCACATATATGAAACACTCCAATTAAACAACAAAAAAATTTTCTTCTTTTTTATCTGCAGTATACTCCATTGACCAAGGAAGTGGTGTGTGTGTGCACAAGTTTGAATAATGCGTGGTTTCAACACACCACAAAGAGGCAGTTAATTTCACACCAATGAAAATAGCAGATGCCCATTACGTGTTGGTTAACTAAATGTGAGAGGCTGTGAGGCTGGCGGACAGATTTAGATGGAAAGGGGAAAACAGAACTTTGTAAAGCCACATGAGAAGGAAGCATAGAGGAATCGCAGTTGGAGTTTTGCAGAGCTTTTTACTAGGAGGTGGGCAGACACTCACAGGCGTGACACCTAAAATCCAATTTGCTTAAAGCACTGGGGAACTAGGCTAAGCTATCGCGCGTGACAGTTAAAATCAAAGTGACCCAAGATCACTTTGAGGTCTGCTACTTCCTGGTTGTAGAACCTTGGAAACTATAAAATGGGCCAGATAATTTCTATCTCATAGGAGGAAGAGAGGACTAAATGAGAGGCTCCACATGAAAGGCCATGCATATCGCTAGCATAGGATAAACTGCTATGATGATGGGGATAACAAAACAGGAGGAGGAAGGGGAAATTATTAGCATTGAGCTCTAGAAAAGCATTTCTAAAACAGGTCCAAATTTCCGAGTTTCTCATGGGCTTCTTGTTGTGGTTCTGAGGGTTAATGGGGACCACAGGAATGAATAAAGGTAAGGATAATGATCAGAGGAAGGAAGAAGAGAAGGGAGGAGGAGAAAGCAAGTCTCAAAATGGGAGCATGTGGGGAGCAGGACGGGACAGAGATTGAGAGGAGGAAGGAAAACAAGAGTGTCTCTCCACTTGCTGGGATGGAGGCTTCCAGAGCTGCTCTTCATAAATATTGTCCAAGACCCTGATGGAGAAATACGGGAGGAGGACAGAAGCTAAAACAGGAGGGCCAGGCAGGCATTTGCCATTAGGGCGGAGGCAGAGAAGCACAAGGAGCTTAGTAGCGAGGACTCCCGATGTGGTCACTGACTCCCGGACTGAGTCATCTTAGGCAAGTTACCTAAGCTCTTTTTCAACAGTAAAACAATGCTACTACCTACCTCAAAGGGTTACTGAGAAGATGACATGAGTGAAATGTATAAAGTATTTAGTACAGTGACTGATACATAGTAATATGAGTTGTTGCTGCCATATTCCATTTTAGAGTTTGATACTTACAGTCCTGCAGGGACTTTATAGTAAACCAGCTGATATTAGAAGCCAGAACTTCTAGAAATTTATTGGGCTATAGTTACAGAGAGTGGAACAGGCAGTAAAACTTGATTTGATACCAGACCATGTTGTTCAGTTGACAAATTGGATAGGACGTGAGAAGAGAGGTAGGGTGGGTATCCTAAGGAAAGGCGGAAAAAATGTATTCTAGAATTGGGCGGAAATAGGTGTTTGGAGGGAATGGATGATGAGCTTCACCGCTATGAAGGTCGCCTTGAGATGACGATAGGACAACTGGTCAAATGTCCTGCAATGACAGTCATGTTTAATTGGACAGGAATAAGTGATTAGAGCTCCTGTCCCCAACATGCCACCATTCCAAACTCTCCCACTAGTGACTGGTCTAATCATTTTTGCAGCTATAAATCCATAAGTCATTTGTGCCACTGCTTGGCGTCCACCTTCCCTAGCGAATCTGTCTCTTCTTTCCCCTTCTCCTGTAGCATCCTTCCTTTGTGATAACATCTGTTCCTTTTTCGTTTCACTCTTCCCACCAGCCACTAGCATAACC